>NW_025962251.1:0-18916 GCF_017589495.1 Alosa alosa
TCCTGGTCCATGGGTATGTTTTTTGTTTGAATAAATTAATCTAATTGTATACAACAGTTAGGGTCCAGTCAAACTATTAACTCTTTTCTGACTGAGCGAGAGGGATTCCATGGGTGGGACTTTCTCAGGACATCCCTACTCAGACTTTTCAGTGGTAGTGCCATTTTACATTGATCCAATGTTATCGTTCCATTCATTCAAAGTGAGAGAACATTGTAACATAACATCACAATTGACTGTTTGAGTAGAGAAAAATAGAGTGCATGTAATAGGTGAATAATGTAATAATGAAATAAAATGAAAAAATCATTATTATTGCACATATAGCCTCACAACCTGCCTGCAGAGGACAGAAAACCCTAAATTAATGTATTTTATTCAGGTATTAGGTAGTAGAATTGTATTGTAAAAACAATATTGAACTGGTGATTGTGTGGTTGATAAATGCTATAAAGGTAGAACCTTAGCTGTAGGGATATCTATTACCAACTACACAGTGGCTCCATTTTCAAAAAACTCCTGAAGACCCAGCTCTTTAGAGAACATCTCCTCTCATAGCACTACTTTACAACAAGTCTTGCTGATCCTAGTACTTTACCACCTGTCTTGAACTGACACTCAACTGTTTAAAACAGCAGTCACTGATGCACTTATTCTTACTGTACTCTACTGTTTTTAAATTGTCCTAAAATTGTTGAGAGAATTGCTTGAAAACTTAAACTGCTACCATGTTAGTCTTTGGTTAAAAATGTGTTAGCCTAATGTAATGTAATATTACTTAAGCATATTTTAGTGGCGAAGCGTTAAGTCTATATTTGATCCATAATCCATGTTTAATCCTCTTCCATTTTATAGTTTGTAATGTTGTCTGAATATATCTAATATAATTTTCCTATTGTTTTTAGGATACCAGTTAAGTCAAGGAAAAAAAGATATGCACTTTCGGCATTTGACTGTTTTCTAATCTCAGGGATCCTTACTCACCAATGGCTATGTAAGATTTTACTCATTTCCATTTAAGGTTATATATAATAATAATGTTCAACTATTGATCTGGATAATCATAGTTCTTGGCCACATTATTTTGCAGGAACACTTAACGATGCTGGAAGAGGGACGGGCTATCTGGCATGGCTTTAAAGCAACGAGTGTCATAGCGTTTGGTCAAGAACAGCTTCGGGAGCCTTGGAATACATGAACACCATGAGCTTTTTAAGGAGGTAGACTTTCTAATGAGGAGACACAGCACTCAAAAAATCCTCCATAGAAATGCATGGGGTTAGTTTGTAACGTATGGTGTTGTCTACATATATCACACCCCCTCCGTGGCAAAGCGTGGACATGTAAATACATTGAGCCAATCATGTGGTGTGTTGTAGAAGACATTGATTGTGCCAATCATGTGTTGTGATCTTGCACTTCAGGAGCAAGATTGGTGTTGTGAAGTGTGATGTCACGAGAGGCTGCGTTCTGGAGGGCCGCTCACGTTCCCCTGAGATGGCTGCAGTCACGGACAGCTTTGGCTCCATCTGCTGGGGGAGCTGGAAACTCCACCCCCTCAAACACACGATATCCCAACACACCTGAGACCGATCAGGGCCTGATGAGCTGAAGGGCTTTTAAGGCCCAGAGACACAGTTGGTGTTAGAGTGGGATTTGAGAGACAAGCTCAAGTTGTGCTCTCAGAGGAGCTACAGGACGGTCAGTGGCACTTTTCTACCTGGAAGACTGGAATACTTTACCTGAAGACTGGAATACTTACCTGAAGACTGGAATACTTACCTGAAGACTGGAATACTTACCACCGGATTGGTACTGGCCGCGGTGCTGTCTAAAAAGTAAGGCTGAAGACTAGTTTTCACAAAGAGATTTTACCTGAGGGAATCGGGACTATGACTTTTCGCTTGAAGAGACCATGTTTAAGTTTTGACGGGTTGAACAATCAACCTTATCCTTAATTACCTTTTTTGTTAATTCCCCAGAACTTGATTAAAAACCTTCCGTTATACCCTAAATTTGTGTCCTTGCACTGCTGAACTGTCGCCGAGAGCCGTGTAGCCTCTCATGATATCACATATGGTGGAGAATCACGGGCATAGTTCATATCAGCGAATAGTGCATGTCAGAGAAGGACACTGAACTTCTGATATCCCAATTTTCTAAATTGGCCGTGAGACCCGCCAAACAAAATGGAGGCCATTTTGAAAGCCCTGGTGGCTGGCCAGCAAGCCCAGGCATTTAACGTGGCTCTCTTGGAGGAGCAAAGAGAGCCAACCTCCTGAAGTCAGAGGAACTGCAATTGCAGAGACAGTTGGCCGGTCGTAATGTCCGCCCAATAAGGGCGAAAGTGATTTTATAACCAAAATGGGGGCCACAGATGACGTTGAGGTGCCTGCTGCGCCTTTGAAGCTACAGCCACGAGGGAAGCGTGGCCCAAGGTACAGTGGGTTGGACTGTTAGCCCCTTTCTGTCGGGGAATCGCTGAATGCTGTCCGGGACCTGGCCTCTGACAGGGCGACTGACTCTGAGGCACTGAAGGCGGAGATCCTCAGCAGAGGTGGGCTCACCAAGTTTGGCATGGCCCAGCGGTTCCACAGCTGGACCTTCCAACCAGACCAGCCCCCCCGTGCACAGATGCATGAACTTGTCCGGATCATGAGGAAATGGCTGGACCCGAGAAGAGCAATGACAGCTGCAGTAGTGGGAGGCCGTGGTGGTGGACAAATACTTACGGGCCCTGCCTTTATGAGGCTTAAACGGCTCATTAGTCAACAGGCCTTGACGACAGCGGACCTAACCGTGGAAGCCGTGGAAAGGTACCAAGCCACAGCAGAGATGCTTGGGCTTCCAGGAAGGAGCCCCAGAGTGCGTCCCGCCACAGGCCGGAGGAGCCCGGCCCAAAGAACCCCAAGGGATCCAATCCAGCCACTTCAGGAGCTGTCCAGGCTCCAGGGGAGCCCGAAACCAGCCGGCACCAGGAAGAGGACACACGGAGAGTGAAACCGCCAGTGTTACCGGTGTGGGGAGATGGGACACATCTCCTGGCAGTGTGGGAAACCAGCGGATGAGCCTATGCCCACTGCTGAGTCCTCCAGCTCACCACCCGCCCACCTTTTTTGCTTAAGCTGTGGGGAGTAGATGGCGCCCAAGAACGACCCCACCTGCCCGGTGGCGGTGAATCACCATGATGTGGAGGCTCTGCTAGATTCCGGTAGCTGGGTCACCCTGGTGCATAAGGATCTGGTGGATTCATCGATATTTTTTTTTTATTTATTTTTTTTTTTATTTGCAAACATCATTGACATTACAGAAAATGCAACACTACGACATGCACATGAATACTACATAACGACAAACAGGCGTACATTACAAAACACATACTGTAACTTAACAAGACATCACATTGACTTGGCTTCCACAAACATAACACAACATAACATTAATAACAGAAAGGCTAAGGATGATTTGCGCCCAGGATGATTACAGATATGATTATCAGGGAAGAAATTGATGACCGGAATGAAAAGAAGGGGGATGGGGGTGGATGGTAGCTCTAAGAGTGTGAATGAGGTGGTGTTGGGATGGGGATGGGGTGAGGGGTAGTGAGTATGTGAGGATGTATGTGTGTGTGTGTGTGTGTGCGCATATGTATAAGGCTGGTTTGCTGTTGGGCCAGGAGGAGAGAAGCTGGAACATAGAGAGGGAGAGAGGGAGGGTTTCAGAGGAGGAGTTGTAATTATTCTATTAATGATAAGTATAATAATAGGAATAACTGATTGCCTGGTTGATTGCCTGACTGATTGCCAACCTGGGCACCCATTAATGGCCACAGTTCCACCCAGCCCCTGCAGTTATACTGCGACGAGCTGACAGAGTGGAGGACCTGCGTGCCACCATCGCCTCAGGCCCCCAGCATATGCACACACATCCCCACTACCACGACCAACCACACCTCGCCCCCAGACCTTCACCCAACACGCCACTCTTGACCTAAATATGTACAGTGTGTGAATGGCTAGGTTGAGGGGTCTATCTAGAGTGTAGCATTAAAAGAAGTGGGCATGCATGGTGAATATCTGTCAGGATTTCCCCATGCACACCACACTTACCCTGTGTAAGATGTATGCCTCAACAATGTGTGCATTAAAATAAGTGAGGCATGCAGATAGACACCTGATGAGGCATCTACCTGCACTCCACTCTTACCCTAGCCTGTTTTGTAGTTTTTTGTTTATGTATGTCACCTAACATGTAGTGCGATTAAAAGAGAGTAAAGCGTGCTGTGTGCTTCCAGGACAAGGCGTGTGCATGAGCGTATGAGGAGGGTGCACACCGGGGGCCCAGGGCCAATAGATAACCCACAGGACCCAACCAATGCCAAAACCACACAGCGACCCCCAGGGACCGAAGTCTCCCAAGCCATCCAATGGGGCCCCGCAGAATAACGATGGGAGAGGCAGAGAGAAAGAGTGAAATTAGTAAAGTTATCAGAGAATGTAAATAAAAGGGGGAGGGAAAGAAGGGGATGCTATTTATATTACTACTACTACTACTACTAATAATAATAATGATAATAATAATAATAATAATAACAATAATAGTTCAGCTACCCTCCCTGCCTAGTGTTCGATGATATGTGTATCTGTTGATGAAGTGTGTTATGATCGTGTGGAGATGGAACTCAGGCAAAGAGGGTCAGGACTGTAAGTAGGTGATAAAGGGGTACCAAGGAGAGGTTGTATCCTGAGTATTGATTAAGTTTGTAGTTGATAGGTTTTCTAATGATATATAGTCTGTTAACAAGTTTTTCCAATGAGTGATGTGAGCTTTTATCTTAGATTTCCAGTTCATGAGGATTGTTTTCTTGGCGATAGTCAGCTACCAGCAGTGTTTTATTGCGGAGTTGCTTAAATTGACTGTGGATGTATCACCAAGTATGCATAAGGAAGGGATGCTGGGATGTGACAGCCAAAGATGGAAGAGAGAGATTTTGTGACACTCACCCAGAAGTGGTTGATTGGAGTGCAATGCCAAACCGCATGAATGTATGTATCTGGGTTATTTTGTGTCCAGTGAGTGCAAAGATCCGAGCCAAACCCCATTTTTGCCAATTTATGTGCAGTGAAGTGGAATCTGTGAAGAACCTTGTATTGTATTAGTTGTAGATTACTATTCTTTGTCATGAGGTAGATGTTTTTGCACATTTTGGTCCAGAAGTCGGCTTGGGGAGTAATTGATAAGTCTGATTCCCATTTGTGATATGGCAGGCCAATTGTTTTTTCTGAACGAGATATAATTTTGTAAATTTGGGAGAGTATTTTTTGGGAGAGGGAATATTAAGCAGCTCTGAGATTGGTGGGGAATGTCAAGGTTAGCTGTCTGGATGTTAATTTTTCCTAGGATAGATGATTTAATTTGCAGGTATTGTAAGAAGTGTTTACTCGATGCCGTGCTTCTGGACCAAACAGGAAAAATGAGGCCAGATTATTGTCTTGAAGAATGTGTTGAAGGTGAGTGATGCCCTTTCCCATCCATGTGTGAAAGTTAAGTGTTTTTTATTGACGGTGAAATCTGGGTTATTCCAAATCGGGTGCGGAATTGATGGTGCTATAGGTGAATCAGTGATGTGGTAGAATCTCCACCAGGCTGTCAGAGTAGCTGAAATTGTTGGGGCTTTGAAGGATGGATGTTTTTTGACCGACTGACTGCAGAAAAGGAGATCTGAGATTTTAATTTCTTTACAGATTGTTTGTTCTAGGTCTAACCAGGTGTTGTCTGAGGGGTGGGGTGTAGCCATTTGTGGATAAAGTGGAGCTGGTTGGCCAGGGCATAGTGCTGGAAGTGTGGGGCCTCTAGTCCTCCCATTGCTTTTGGTTTTGGAGAGTGGCGAGTTTGATCCTTGGGGTCTTATCTTTCCAGTAGAATTTAGTGATTAATGAATCGAGAGACTTAAACCAGAGGGTGGTGGGCTGGGTTGGAATCATAGAGAATAGATAGTTTATTTTGGGCAGTATTGTCATTTTGATTACTGAGATTCTGCCCATGATGGATAATGGGGGAGGTTCTTCCAGCGTTGAAGGTCATCATCTATTGAAGTGAGTAGAGGGGAATAATTTAGGCTAAATAAGTCTGACAGCCTGGGGGAGACTTTTATCCTAAGTAAGTGATATAGTTAGTGCAGAGTGGGATAGGTGAAGAGTTGCTGTCACATCCCAGCTGTTGGGATGTAATGGGAGAACTGCAGATTTATTCCAATTGATTGAGTATTCAGAAATTTTAGAGAATGTGTCAATGAGTTTGATGGTTTCTTCTACTGATGTTGTGGGGTCTTGAAGAAAGAGAAGAATGTCAGCATAAAGGCTGATTTTGTGATGCATATATATGGAGTCTGGACACCTTTGATGAGGGGGGTTCTGACGGATAGTGGGGAGAGTGGGCACCCTGTCTAGTTCCCGGTGAAGAGTGAAACTTTGTGATGTTAGTCCATTGGTGATTACTGTGGCTGAAGGAGAGGTATATAGAAGTTTAATCCAGTTAATGAAGCGACTCCCGAAGCCAAACCTCCCTAATGTGGAAAACAGGAAATTCCAGTTCACCCTATCAAAAGCTTTTTCTGCGTCCAGAGTTGCTATGATGGTATTATCTTGAAAATTTGTAGAGTGATACATTATATTTAACAGTCTGCGGGTGTTGGTGGATGAAATTCTATCTTTAATGAAGCCTGTTTGGTCTGGGTGGATAATGGATGGGGTGACCCTCTGCTAATCTGTGTGCTAGCATTTTTGCAATTATCTTATTGTCCACATTGAGGAGAGAAATTGGGCGGTAGCTGGATGGCAATGTTGGGTCCTTATTGGGCTTGAGGAGCAGTGAAATTGAGGCTGTGGTGGAACTAGTTGGAAGAGGCGTCCTTTCTGTTTTGATTCATTAATCATTTTGATGAAAAGTGGAGCTAAGATGGTCCAAAATTGTTTGTAGAACTCAGCAGGAAAGCCATCCGGACCTGGTGCTTTATTATCGGGCATCTGTTTCAGAGCATCAAACAGTTCTTGTTGAGTTATAGGTGATTCTAGGTTTTTATTTCGGTCTCATTGAGTTGTGGTAATTCGATGCTGTTTAGGAAAGAGTCTATGAATTCCTGGTTGGGGTTTATTTCTGAAGAGTATAGTTTATTGTAAAACTGTAAAAAACATGATTTATTTCTTCAGGTGAGCTGGTTAGCTTCCCTGCTGAGTTCTTTATGACCGGGATTGTTGATTTTTCTTTGTTCGCGTTGGATTTGATTTGCTAAGTATTTACCTGATTTATTGCTATGGTGGAAGTTTTCCTGCCTTAGGCGGTGAATCATAAATTGAGTGTGTTTATTGAGTATTTCATTGAGTTTGAATTTATGTTTCCTAAGTTTTGCCTGTGTTTCTTCAGTTGGGTTGCTTGCATTGGTTTCTTCTAACTGTTTAATTTTATTGTTGAGTTCTACTTCCTGTTCTTTTTCCTTCTTTTTTTTGTATACTGAATATGAGATGATTCTTCCTCTGAGTACTGCTTTTCCTGTTTCCCCACAGAAGGGAAGGAGATGATTCAGGGGAGCCGTTCATTTCTAGAAAGAATGCCCTCTCTCCCAACAAAACTGATGAAATTTGGGTCTTGTAAGAGGGATGTATTAAAAGCGCCATTTGCTAATTGGTCGCTGTTGGTTCGTTATGTTCCATTTAATTGTAACTGGGGCATGATCGCTAATGACTATGGGATGAATAGTTGAATCAGAGAGATTTTTCATTATAGAGTTGCTGGTTAGAAAATAATCAATGCGGGGAATAGGAGTGGTGGACCGGAGAGAAAAAGAGTAGCATTTGGAGTCTGGGTGCTGAAGCCGCCAACAATCGCCAAGGCCAGAATCGCTCATGAACTGTTTATTGTTTTTTGTGGATTGCCAGATTCGTTTGCTTTTAGAGTGATCAGATCTGTCAAATGTGGGTCTAACACTGTATTAAAGTCGCCTGCAATTATGATGGGACAGCCCGATAGAGTTGAGATGGAGGTGAAGAGGTTCTGAAAGAAAACTGGGTTGTCTGTATTAGGGCCATAAACATTAACAATTGTTACAGGGTATTGTGAATTGAGATGTTTATGATGACAAAAACGTCCTTCTGGGTCTGTGATGGTGGCGTTATGGATGAATGAGATTCTTTTGTTAATCAGAATGCAAACTCCCTTTGTTTTGTATTGTAATGAGATGAGAAAATGTGATTGAATTGTCTTGATTTGATGCGGGTGTAGTCTAATTCTGAGAGATGAGTTTCTTGTAGGAGACATATGTCAGCTTTTAAACTATCCAAATGATTTAAGATTTTCAGCCTCTTTGCCTGAGATCCAATCCCACGGATGTTCCAGGTCAGGAATGTAAAAGTGGTACCATGTTGTGATTGTACAGTTATGAAAATGTTTGATAAGGTGGGTATTGTGTGTGTGAGTGTGTGCAGGTGTCAGTTAGATAGGAGAGGGGAAGGGGTGGAGGAATAGGTGTGTAATGTGGTGTGCTTAATGAGATGTAAAGGGTAGGGGCTGAGAAGAATATAGAGCATAAAGAGGTAGGAATTTGGTTCTGGATTGGTGACAGCATGAACATTTCCTGTTTAGCATTGAAAACATACAGATCATAATTTGACTTTAGCCTATAGACATAATAAACAAAACAGACAGGACACACAAGCAAACATGTATAGACAAAACACCATGAATAACATTAAACATTGAGAGAGCAAAAGAGAATGGGTGGGTAAGGGGAGCAAAAGGAATGAAACATAAGAAGAGAGAAGAGAAAGGTGATCCAAGCATCAGTAGGCAGTGGGTTAGAGAGAGAGTTGAGGGGTGACAATGTTATAATCAAGATGTATGTTGGCATGAGGTATGATGTGCTATAGCCAGGTGGTGATATTGGGGTTGCGATACAGAGTTCCATTGACATACAGTTTATCGACTGACAGTGCTGCTTTCGTTTGCCCTCTTGCCTGAGTTGTTTCATTATGGGCAAAGAGGGCTCTCTTCTTCTTTCCTGTATTACTTTTGTAAGGAATTGATCGTTTAGTCGAATGAAGTGCCTTTCAGTTCTTTCCCTTTGCTTTGATGAGTTCTTTGTGTTTGAAGTGTTGAACTTGGCGATAATTGGAGGAGGTTTTTATTGTCTTTGGAAGTGAGGCGGTGTACCACGGTGGAAGGTAATCTTGTCAACTGTTTCTGGCGGTAGTTTGAGAGATGACTGCAAGAATTCTTTAACTGCTTTCTTTGGGTCGTCGGGTGTATCTTTAGAAGTTGGCAGGGGAATTCGGAAAAATGAGGTTATCAAAGCGCATGCTGCGGCACTGGAGGTCTAGGATTGTTTCTTTCATGATCCGATTTTAAGCTGGTGAGTTGATTAACATGGTGGGATAAGTTTGTAATATTTCCTTTGAGTTCACGGTTTTCTAATGCGAGTGTGTCGATCTGTGATTGGGAAAATTGAGGCTGGCTTTTAAGTCCTTAATATCTGCGTGCAGATGTTCCAGTATTACCAAGTTTGTTGTTTATGGATTGTAGTAAACTGACCTCGATGGATGTAGAAGTAAGCATAGCGGTAGGTGATTCTGGTTCAGTCTCTGTTGAGTAGTAGTCACGTCGCGTTTCTTGCTGGGTTCAGATGACATAGCGTCCAGAATGAAGAGGTTGCCGTTGGAAAAAGGTGGAGAATATAATCCGGTTTTGATGAGTTGTTGTAGAGGTAGTGGTTGTTTTTAGTAGAAGAAAAATAAAGTTTTGTATTTCTGTTTACAAGCGTCCAGTGTTCAGTGCGCTGCCATTTTGGATCTCACCCAAAGTCTCGCGATGTTCAGTCTCTCACTGTCTGCATGCTTGCATTAGTTAGCGAAACCTTCGAAAGAGGAGATGTTCTCTAAAGAGCTGGGTCTTGTGTGTGTGAGATGTGTTTGATTTAGCTCAGAGCTGGGGCACCAGCTGCTGTAAGTGAAAACCAGTGTGTGTGTCCTGTTTGACTGGTTTGTGTTTGGATCAGGTGTGTGTGAGAGGTGTGTGTTCTTGTGTTTGACTCAGGTGTGTCGTGATTCATCGTATCTGACCCCAGGGAAAGTCCTCCCGGTCTCCTGTGTCCATGGAGACACCAGAGACTACCCCACCACTGAACTCGCGATGACCACCACCAGGGGAACCATCCTCACGACAGCGGGTGTGGTTGATTCCCTACCCGTTCCTGTCCTAATTGGTGAGACTGCCCAGCCTTTCACCAACTGTGGAGGGAGACTCAGGAGAGGCTGACCCGAAAGTACCTCGGAAGCGAGAGGTAAGGCATTATCCGGAGAACCCGCAAATACAACCCTCAGAACCATTAACTCCAGCCTGTGCTCTTGCAGGGATGGCAGGTGCCCAGGCTGACTCAGAGACTGGTCCAGACACGGAGGTGGAAGGAAGAGAACATGGTCCCAGGAAGTGCTCCAATCTCCAGCGAGGGAGGAAGGCGTCCATGGCACCAAAGAGCTTCCCCCTCTCACAGGCCAGTATGGTACAGCCCAGTTACAGGATCCCACTCTTACAAATGCTTTTGAAGAATGTGCAGGTGATAGAGGGAGTGGTGCTGGGGATAGGACAAGCCCTACCTACCCCCATTTTGCAGTAAACCGGGGTTAGTGTATCAGGTGGTACAGAAAAAAAAATGGTGAGGTGCATGAACAGCTCCTTGTACCACAGCCCCACCGGCCACCGTGCACTCAACCTAGCACACACCCACCCGCTAGGGGGCCCACCTAGGGGTGGAGAAAGCGAAAGAAAGGATCTTTAGGACGCTTCTTTTTGGCCAGGGGTGCACAAAGAGATAGAGAACTATTGTCATTGGTTGCCCTGAGTGTCAGCGGGTGAAGCCAAAGCCCACATATAGAAACCCGCTCATTCCCTTGCCCATTATCGAGACCCCGTTTGAGAGAATTGGACTGGACATCGTTGGGCCCCTTACCGAAGAGTTCAGGGGACATCAGTACATTCTGGTCATCCTGGACTATGCAACCCCGATATCCGGAGGCCATCCCGCTGAGGAAGGCTACGTCCAAACAGATCGCCAAGGAGTTGTTCCTTCTGTCAACTAGTCTGGGGCTCCAGAAGGAGATATTGACAGACCAAGGGAGTCCATTCATGTCCAAAGTTATGAAAGAACTCTGTACTCTGCTGAAGAAAATCAAACAGCTGAGAGCGCCGGTCTACCACCCCAGACAGGCGGGCTCGTCGAGCTTTTAACAAAACTCTAAAATCCATGCTGCGGAAGGCGATGGGGAAGATGGGAGCAACTGGGATCAGCTGCTACCATTACCTACTGTTTTGCGGTGAGAGAGGTACCTCAATCGTCTACTGGTTTTCACCTTTGAGCTCTTGCTGTCTTACAGACCCGAGGACTGCTGGACATCGCCAAGGAGGCCTGGGAGGAGCAACCGATGCCGACAGCGGACCCTGATCGAGCAGGTCGGGCCATGAGAGAGAGAATGAAGGCTGTCTATCCCATGATCGTGAACACATGGAGACTGCACAACGGCAACAACAAGCCTCCTACAATAGGTCTGCTCAACCCAGAGAGTTTAAGCCCGGGGGACAGTGCTGGTCCTGGTGCCAACCGTGGAGTGCAAATTCCTGGCAACCTGGCAGGGGCCATATGAGGTCATTGAGCGGGTGGGAGAGGTAAACTACAAGGTGAGGCAACGGATAAAAAGAAAGCCTGAGCAGATTTACCATGTTAACCTGTTAAAGAAGTGGCACGCCAGGGAGGCGTTGTTCAGTTGTCTACCCCACAGAGACCAAGGAACCAGGGAGAGAAGAGGTTCAGGTGGGTCCAAGCCTGTCCCCACATCAGCGGCAGATGGCCCTGGAGTTGGTGGATCATAACCGAGATGTCTTCTCCCTACCTGGGCACCGGAGGTGGTCCAACACGAGATCGCACCATGCCTGGCAAAAGCGGTAAACCAGCCCTTACCGCGTGCCGGAGGCTCGTAAAGTGGTGATTCAGGAGGAGGTAAGGAAGATGCTGGAGCTGGGGGTGTCGAAGAGTCCCAAAGTGCCTGGGCAAGTCCCATTGTACTGGTTCCCAAACCAGGCGGGTCAGTCACGATTTTGCAATGACTATCGGAAATTAAATGAAGTGTCGAGTTTGATGCGTACCCCATGCCTCCAGGTGGATGACTTGATAGACTCCTTGGGGCATGCTGGCTTCATAACCACCCTTGACCTCACCAAAGGCTACTGGCAGGTGCCCCTGACCCGGCCGTCGAAGGTGAAAGCGGCCTTTGCCACACCAGGGGGCTCTACCAGTATACCGGCTCCCGTTTGGTCTCCGCGGGGCCTGCCCGTTCCAGCGTTTGATGGACGGCGTCCTCGCACCCACAAAGTGCAGCTGCAGCATATTTGGGCGATGTAGTCATCAAAGTCCCGATTGGGCCCAGCCACTTGCCCGGGTACAGGCTGTGATTGATTCACTTTCGGGAAGCAGGGCTCACGGCAAACCCAAAAAGTGTAGGCTGGCCTTCGAGACGAACTACTTGGGGTACGATTGGGCGAGGGGGTTGGTCAAGCCTCAGGGAAGCCAAGTTCTTGGGCCATACAGGACTGGCCCGCGGCCCATCACCAAAAACAGGTGAGGTCATTTTTGGGCCCTAGCGGCTACTACAGAGCGGTTTATTACGTTTTTTGCTACCATTGCTGCACCTCTAACAGAGCTGACAACCAAACGCCACTCACAAATGGTGAGGTGGACTCCCCGAGGCTGAGGCCCCGTCGACCTGAAGCAAGTCCTGTGTTCCAGTCCGATCCTGGTGGCGCCCGGACTTCAAGAAAGGAACTTCATTGTCCAGGCGGACGCGGAGGAGGTGGGTCTGGGTGCTGTACTCGCCCAGGCACATGGCCGGTGAGGAACATCCCGTTCTCTACCTCAGCAGGAAGCTACTTCCAGGGAGAGGAACTATTCCACTGTGGAAAAGGAATGCCTCGCTGTGACCTGGGCCCTGGAATCCCTGCGGTTCTACCTCCTGGGTCGGCGGTTCCGCGGTGGTGTCGGATCATGCCCCTCTACAGTGGATGGCCAGGAACCGGGAGACTAACAGTAGGATTACCAGATGGTTTTTAAGCTTGCAAGCATTTAACTTTTCTGTTGTTCACAGGGCTGGCAAGCGCCCGGCAATGCGGATGCCCTGTCCCGGCGACGCCTTCTTCACCCGGCGAGGGCGTCGGTCTCCGAGGGATGTGTGATGTCGCGAGAGGCTGCGTTCTGGAGGGCGCTCACGTTCCCCTGAGATGGCTGCAGTCCGCGGACAGCTTTGGCTCCATCTGCTGGGGAGCTGGAAACTCCACCCCTCAAACACACGATATCCCAACACACCTGAGACCCGATCAGGGCCTGATGAGCTGAAGGGCTTTTTAAGGCCCAGAGACACAGTTGGTGTTAGAGTGGGATTTGAGAGACAAGCTCAAGTTGTGCTCTCAGAGGAGCTACAGACGGTCGAAGTGGCACTTTCTACCTGAAGACTGGAATACTTACCTGAAGACTGGAATACTTACCTGAAGACTGGAATACTTACCACCGGATTGGCCACGGGCTGCGGTGCTGTCTAAAGTAAGGCTGAAGACTAGTTTTCACAAAGAGATTTACCTGAGGGAATCGGGACTATGACTTTTCGTTTGAAGAGACCATGTTTAAGTTTTTGACGGTTGAACAATCAACCTTATCCTTAGTTACCTTTTTTGTTAATTCCCCAGAACTTGATTAAAAAACCTTCGTTATACCCTAAATTTGTGTCCTTGCACTGCTGAACTGTCCCGCCGAGAGCCGTGTAGCCTCTCATGATATCACAGAAGCCTGCCGAAAGTGCCCAAAATGCGTTGCAATATGGCTGCTGAGTGGAGGGACTTGCCTAAAAGGACTTTGGGTATACCCACATGTAACATCACTTCATGGTGCATTATCTGTCTTGCTTATGGAAAATTGGCCCATTATTGCACATCTCTAGTAATAGGTTTGAAGCAAAACACAAGTTTGTGAAATTGTAAAAACTCTTGATTATATTGTTTTATTTCTTGTTTATGAAATGTTTACTCAGTGTTGCAGAGCATTTTTCATGCATATGTGGTTATGGATTGTGTAGGTTACCTGATAGCCCAGTTTGAGGAGATAAGCAAGACCGTGACATTATTTATTTTGCAGCCAATCACTGCTGTCATTTTATTTTATTGATTTGATCTCAGTCATAGAAGCTAAATTGAAGGCAGGCCAAAGGTAAAATCCAACGAATCACATTCAACCCGCAAGCCAATAGTTGAATAGCCCTCTCCTAGAGCTTTTGGGATATTGCCACTGCTCCAACACTGAAAGGCACCGTTACAATGCCTGGATCAAGCCAGGTTCAGCATAAGCGTATGCCACTGTCTGCTCGCGTTGCTGACCGGACCAGGGCAAGCACACTTTCGCAGTTCCGCGGAAATGCAGTCTAGTTATTAGTTTTATTATTATTTTCCCGTCTCCCCTAATTTTTTGTCAGCCTAAGCGCCTAGGCCCTTTGAGACAGAGACACCGTTCCAACTTTTAAAGCGTCCGGTCAGTACCGGTGTAAGTTGGTCAGCGAAGATGGCGTCAGGTGGGCGTGCTGTTCGATCCGCCATATTGGATTGAACAGAAAGCGAAACTAAATTTTCACAGGTCACAAATTTGGTCCGAGCGCCACGAAACTTGGCGTACATTATCCTTGGACCAAGCCTCACAAATGTTAGCAGAAGGATTTTTTGATTTTCGAAAGCGTTTGCCCGTCACAGCCAAACGAAATCGGCGGCGAAGCTCCGAAACAGGAAGTTGTCCATATCTCAGGAACACTGTCACATATCGATACCAAATTTTGTATATGAACTGGGGACTCCAGTGTGAGGGTGCATAGGCAAAAAAAAGAAAAGAAATATTCAAAAGTTTCCATCATTTGGCAAACCACCCACGGGTATTTGATAACTCACACCATTCACCTTTTCACCATTCACCTTCTATCACAATGCCTTCCATGTATGCACAATGTCTCAGAGCAGACACAATGTCTCCAGGCAACCTTGCCCAATCATGAAATCCTTGCTCTGCCATGGGATAGTGTGGACTTACGAACTGAAATAGTAAGGAGAACAGTAGCTATATATAGCTTACATAATAGAGTTGTTTTCACGGTATTCAAATTAAATTTTTCATTATTGTTACATATCATGATGGGAGAGTATTATTAAAAATGTTACAAGTATGCAAATGCATATGTTTACGGGCATTTAGGTTTTACTGTGTTGTTTTGTTGTAAAGACATGCAAGGCATTCTGGGCCATGTAATGAACAGTGGTCGGCAGCACTCCATAGGCTACGTATTAATATGAATAGGTGTTTCTGTAAACCTAGGGACAATAAACAGCTATCTCTGTTACAAAAACGAGCTGGTAATCGCTCATTGAAGAGGGAACTATGATAAAAGATTGTTTTCCTAAAAGCATGGGGTTGTGAAAAGAATAAACAAGCAATGTCACGTTAATGTTAAATAGCCTACCTATCTGAGCGCTAGGTGGCAACGTTGTATTACATTTCACTAGTGTAGCCTACTTGAAATACGATTGTGAGATTCACAAGTAAGGGAAGGTGCAAATATTATGTAATTTATCATGGGAAATTATTGGAAATGTTATTTCTTGTTTATTCTTGCAAACCACACACATCCATTCGAATCACACGTACACATTTAATACTGAAAAGACTATCATTTCGTTTATTTGATGTCGCCTAGCAACACAGCCTTCAGAGCAAAGATTCTAGAACAGGGCTTCAAAGAGACACGTTTTGAGTTTGTGGCCAAGAACCTAAAATATCGGTTTCCATGTGCTGGATGGTGTGCATCCTTTATGAAAGTAAGTGTTTTATACAGTTAACGTTACAGACATAATGAGTCATGTTGTAGTGGTCAACATAAATGTGCCCCTTCTGTTATTAGAATGCTAAGCGGAGAAGCATGCTAAGCAGAGATTTAGTATCATTAATTTCTTGTGTGGCTAGCTATAGAGAGAGAGATGTATGTTGCTAATTGGGATTTATGTTGTTTAGCGTAATGCCATGGTCATTTGATATGAGATGCTTGCACTTTCGTAACCGTCACGTGTAACTTTAGGCTATTTTTTTTACTAACAGTAATTCACGAAGCACTTTAGCCCTAAAAGTACAGTAGCACCTTCGTCTGTGACAGCTTAAAGGAACTTGCATTGTAGGCATAACTAAGGGATGCAGTAACACCACCAACAACCAAAACTAGCCTACTCATTGTCAACATGTACATGAAATGTAGCGTTTCATGTGAATCAAATTAAAAATGTTTTCTTTGCAAGCGTAGGCATAGGGGTATGGTGACAGATTAATTTAATAATGCTGCTGTGTGAATCCGCGGTAAAGCGTGCAGGGAAGTGGCCACTTCTTAATGGGACCCACTGTATGGAAGTGGGCTAAGTAAAAAATAGAGATGTTTTAAATAAGATAAGGTTAATCAGAATTCTACGATATGCCCGCTTGACAACAGCAGAGATAGAACTGGCCTTTGGCCATAGCAACCATCCATTTAGAGCGACTGGCCTTCATAGCAACCAAAGATCTGAGCTGTGTTGCAATGTGAGGCAAAGTATAGAAACGGTGATGAAACATACAGAGACAGGTCAAGAAATATAGTGCAATGTAGACAGTAGTATACAGTTGATTTACAGGCGGTGGTTTAAAGTAATATGAAGTATTCCTTTATTCTGAGATAGGCTACATCAATAGGCTCTCAAAACAACCCCAGGCTCACAAAACAATCCCAAACAGACATAAGGTCTTTATAGAGCAAATCCATATAGATTATTTGTCAAATAAACCAGTAAAACATAATTTGTGGGATGGAATATATAACATTCACACTCATAGCTCAGATTTTTAAAAAAAAATAAATCAGTGAAAAAGTATCCTGACAAACAAGCAGCTTTTTAATGCCTTGGTCATATTTCATAATTTCAATTCCTCTGTAGGTTACCTGATAGCCCAGTTTGAGAGTTAAAGGCGTGACATTATTTATTTTTGCAGCCAATCACTGCTGTCATTTTATTTTATTGATTTGATCTCAGTCATAGAAGCTAAATTCGAAGGCAGGCCAAAGGTAAAATCCAACGAATCGCATTCAACCCGCAAGGCAATAGTTGAATAGAGCTTTTGAGGTATTGTCAATGCTCCAACACTGAAAGGCACTGTTAGAATGCTTGGATCAAGCCAGGTTCAGCATAGCGTATGTCACTGTCTGCTCACGTTGGTGACCGGACCAGGGCAAGCACACTTTCGCAGTTCCCGCCGGAAATGCAGTCTAGTTCTTAATGTAATCATGAATGCAGTAGTCACTTTGGTAACGCTTTAGAATAACATGTGCTTATTAGGTATTAACAGTGCATAATAAGCAGTTAACAATTCATTACTAACAGTTAGTTAACTGTTGTTATCCTTTAATAACATTAACTAACTGTTAACATGCAGCTTGTAAGTGTTAATAAGGAGCCTTTTAAGTTACTTACAAGCATATTTGTTAACAGTTGTAAGTGTTAACTAGCAGCTTGTTAATGCTTGTTAATGGTGTATAAGACAAAGAGGTGGATAACTAATACGCTTATAAGACCTTTCTTACCTATTTGTAGTACATTTTGCAGCCCCCCAATCTAAAGCGAGGACCATGTAGCCTATAGTTCCACAAGCCCAACCTTCTATCTCTCTATATACTGTAGCTCTCTATCTAGCTTGGTTTAGCTGTGAGAAATGCACCTTCAAAATTGTTGCAGTGAGCAGGACCCGAACCCCGGTTTCCCGCGTCAGGGGGTGCATCGCTACTTGTTGAGCTACACTATTGTTCCTAATTTGCTGATTAAAATGTTAATTTTGATACTAGCTATGCTTTTTACAAATATGTTTCTGATGGAAAAGTGGTGTACCTTGGGCTATGGTCAATCCTAAAGGGCAGTTCCAGCGTTATGGATGTGACAATTGGACTCATATTGGTAAACAATCCTAAAGGGCGGTTTCACGTTATGGATGTGACGTGTCTGAACCAGTCCTCGACAAACTACATAAAACACATAATTAAGTAGTGAATTTTTATATGAAACAATTGAAATAGTAATCATGAAAAACAAGCGATGAAATTATTGCTTCCTCAGTGCCCACTAAGATCCACAGGAAGAATCAGGACAACAAGTCATTTAAAATATAAAAAAGAAATGTATTTTTTTCTTTTACCGTCATCAATTTTGGTCAATGATTCCCGGGTTACTGAAACACCAGGGAACATGAAACTTGGTAAAGCCACTCCCTAAATAACTAGCCCTACCTGAACCGTTGCACCCAAGATGACAAAATATTTATGGTATGTTAGTCTCAAGAGCCCACATCAACCACCCATAACCACTGTAGCCGGATGCAGGCTGCAGGCCCGTTCCTCCTGGCAATGCGCTCCCCAGGGGGGCCACCCCCTGATAGCTGGCGTGGGCAGGGGAGGAGGTGTGTCCCAGTCCTGTGGCCGGATGCAGGCTGCAGTTCTTCCTCCCTGCTTGTCGCTCTCTTCTCTCTGTCTCCCCTTGCAGGTAATTGCTGGGTGGGGCGTGGCTAAGGCATTCCCATTACGCTACTAACCATCAGGTGTATAAAGAATGTTACCACGGTGCACCCTGGAGAGGCTGGGCTGCGTGTATAAAAGAATTTCCGGTGCACCCCTGGAGGGGGGCTGGGCTCGCGTGTATAAAGGGGTACACGGTGCACCCTGGTGGGGCTGGGGCTAGGGCGTGTATAAAGGGGTACCGGTGCACCCTGGAGGAGGGGCTGGGCTGC
>NW_025962252.1:0-18815 GCF_017589495.1 Alosa alosa
TTTCGGACTTTTCAGATGTTCTCAGTTTTCACATAAGGTCCGGGGTCAGGAAAAAAGACAGATTTTGACAAATTTCCAAATGTGTCAGATATTGTCCAAATTATTTTTTAATTCACGTCTAGACATTGGAAATGCATGATCTGTGGCAAAAAGTGACAAACCAATTGGTCTGATTTTTTCGGACTTTTCAGATGTTCTCAGTTTTCACATAAGGTCGGGGTCAGGAAAAAGACAGATTTTGACAAATTTCCAAATGTGTCAGATATTGTCCAAATTATTTTTTAATTCACGTCTAGACATTGGAAATGCATGATCTGTGGCAAAAAAAGGGACAAACCAATTGGTCTGATTTTTTTTCGGACTTTTCAGATGTTCTCAGTTTTCACATAAGGTCCGGGGTCAGGAAAAAGACAGATTTTGACAAATTTCCAAATGTGTCAGATATTGTCAAATTATTTTTTTTTAATTCCGTCTAGACATTGGAAATGCATGATCTGTGCAAAAAAGTGACAAACCAATTGGTCTGATTTTTTAGGACTTTTCAGATGTTCTCAGTTTTCACATAAGGTCGGGGTCAGGAAAAAAGACAGATTTTGACAAATTTCCAAATGTGTCAGATATTGTCCAAATTATTTTTTTAATTCCGTCTAGACATTGGAAATGCATGATCTGTGGCAAAAAAAGTGACAAACCAATTGGTCTGATTTTTTTAGGACTTTTCAGATGTTCTCAGTTTTCACATAAGGTCGGGGTCAGGAAAAAAGACAGATTTTGACAAATTTCCAAATGTGTCAGATATTGTCCAAATTATTTTTTTAATTCACGTCTAGACATTGGAAATGCATGATCTGTGGCAAAAAAAAGTGACAAACCAATTGGTCTGATTTTTTTTTCGGACTTTTCAGATGTTCTCAGTTTTCACATAAGGTCGGGGTCAGGGAAAAAGACAGATTTTGACAAATTTCCAAATGTGTCAGATATTGTCCAAATTATTTTTTAATTCCGTCTAGACATTGGAAATGCATGATCTGTGGCAAAAAAAAAGGGACAAACCAATTGGTCTGATTTTTTAGGACTTTTCAGATGTTCTCAGTTTTCACATAAGGTCGGGGTCAGGAAAAAAGACAGATTTTGACAAATTTCCAAATGTGTCAGATATTGTCCAAATTATTTTTTTAATTCCGTCTAGACATTGGAAATGCATGATCTGTGCAAAAAAAGGGACAAACCAATTGGTCTGATTTTTTAGGACTTTTCAGATGTTCTCAGTTTTCACATAAGGTCGGGGTCAGGAAAAAAAAGACAGATTTTGACAAATTTCCAAATGTGTCAGATATTGTCCAAATTATTTTTTAATTCACGTCTAGACATTGGAAATGCATGATCTGTGGCAAAAAAGGGACAAACCAATTGGTCTGATTTTTTCGGACTTTTCAGATGTTCTCAGTTTTCACATAAGGTCGGGGTCAGGAAAAAGACAGATTTTGACAAATTTCCAAATGTGTCAGATATTGTCCAAATTATTTTTTAATTCCGTCTAGACATTGGAAATGCATGATCTGTGGCAAAAAAAAAGGGACAAACCAATTGGTCTGATTTTTTTTCGGACTTTTCAGATGTTCTCAGTTTTCACATAAGGTCGGGGTCAGAAAAAAGACAGATTTTGACAAATTTCCAAATGTGTCAGATATTGTCCAAATTATTTTTTAATTCCGTCTAGACATTGGAAATGCATGATCTGTGGCAAAAAAGGGACAAACCAATTGGTCTGATTTTTTTCGGACTTTTCAGATGTTCTCAGTTTTTCACATAAGGTCGGGGTCAGGGAAAAAGACAGATTTTGACAAATTTCCAAATGTGTCAGATATTGTCCAAATTATTTTTTAATTCACGTCTAGACATTGGAAATGCATGATCTGTGGCAAAAAAGTGACAAACCAATTGGTCTGATTTTTTTCGGACTTTTCAGATGTTCTCAGTTTTCACATAAGGTCGGGGTCAGGAAAAAGACAGATTTTGACAAATTTCCAAATGTGTCAGATATTGTCCAAATTATTTTTTTAATTCCGTCTAGACATTGGAAATGCATGATCTGTGGCAAAAAAAGGGACAAACCAATTGGTCTGATTTTTTTTCGGACTTTTCAGATGTTCTCAGTTTTCACATAAGGTCCGGGGTCAGGAAAAAAGACAGATTTTGACAAATTTCCAAATGTGTCAGATATTGTCCAAATTATTTTTTAATTCCGTCTAGACATTGGAAATGCATGATCTGTGGCAAAAAGTGACAAACCAATTGGTCTGATTTTTTTTTTAGGACTTTTCAGATGTTCTCAGTTTTCACATAAGGTCGGGGTCAGGAAAAAAAGACAGATTTTGACAAATTTCCAAATGTGTCAGATATTGTCCAAATTATTTTTTAATTCACGTCTAGACATTGGAAATGCATGATCTGTGGCAAAAAAAGGGACAAACCAATTGGTCTGATTTTTTTCGGACTTTTCAGATGTTCTCAGTTTTCACATAAGGTCCGGGGTCAGGAAAAAGACAGATTTTGACAAATTTCCAAATGTGTCAGATATTGTCCAAATTATTTTTTAATTCCGTCTAGACATTGGAAATGCATGATCTGTGGCAAAAAAGGGACAAACCAATTGGTCTGATTTTTTTTTCGGACTTTTCAGATGTTCTCAGTTTTCACATAAGGTCCGGGGTCAGGAAAAAAGACAGATTTTGACAAATTTCCAAATGTGTCAGATATTGTCCAAATTATTTTTTAATTCACGTCTAGACATTGGAAATGCATGATCTGTGGCAAAAAAAGGGACAAACCAATTGGTCTGATTTTTTTTCGGACTTTTCAGATGTTCTCAGTTTTCACATAAGGTCCGGGGTCAGGAAAAAAGACAGATTTTGACAAATTTCCAAATGTGTCAGATATTGTCCAAATTATTTTTTAATTCCGTCTAGACATTGGAAATGCATGATCTGTGGCAAAAAAAGGGACAAACCAATTGGTCTGATTTTTTTCGGACTTTTCAGATGTTCTCAGTTTTCACATAAGGTCCGGGGTCAGGAAAAAGACAGATTTTGACAAATTTCCAAATGTGTCAGATATTGTCCAAATTATTTTTTAATTCCGTCTAGACATTGGAAATGCATGATCTGTGGCAAAAAAGTGACAAACCAATTGGTCTGATTTTTTTCGGACTTTTCAGATGTTCTCAGTTTTCACATAAGGTCCGGGGTCAGGAAAAAAGACAGATTTTGACAAATTTCCAAATGTGTCAGATATTGTCCAAATTATTTTTTAATTCCGTCTAGACATTGGAAATGCATGATCTGTGGCAAAAAAGGGACAAACCAATTGGTCTGATTTTTTCGGACTTTTCAGATGTTCTCAGTTTTCACATAAGGTCCGGGGTCAGGAAAAAAGACAGATTTTGACAAATTTCCAAATGTGTCAGATATTGTCCAAATTATTTTTTAATTCACGTCTAGACATTGGAAATGCATGATCTGTGGCAAAAAAAGGGACAAACCAATTGGTCTGATTTTTTTCGGACTTTTCAGATGTTCTCAGTTTTCACATAAGGTCCGGGGTCAGGAAAAAAGACAGATTTTGACAAATTTCCAAATGTGTCAGATATTGTCCAAATTATTTTTTTTAATTCACGTCTAGACATTGGAAATGCATGATCTGTGGCAAAAAAGGGACAAACCAATTGGTCTGATTTTTTTCGGACTTTTCAGATGTTCTCAGTTTTTTCACATAAGGTCGGGGTCAGGAAAAAAGACAGATTTTGACAAATTTCCAAATGTGTCAGATATTGTCCAAATTATTTTTTAATTCACGTCTAGACATTGGAAATGCATGATCTGTGGCAAAAAAGTGACAAACCAATTGGTCTGATTTTTTTAGGACTTTTCAGATGTTCTCAGTTTTCACATAAGGTCGGGGTCAGGAAAAAAGACAGATTTTGACAAATTTCCAAATGTGTCAGATATTGTCCAAATTATTTTTTAATTCCGTCTAGACATTGGAAATGCATGATCTGTGGCAAAAAGGGACAAACCAATTGGTCTGATTTTTTTCGGACTTTTCAGATGTTCTCAGTTTTTCACATAAGGTCGGGGTCAGGAAAAAAAAGACAGATTTTGACAAATTTCCAAATGTGTCAGATATTGTCCAAATTATTTTTTAATTCCGTCTAGACATTGGAAATGCATGATCTGTGGCAAAAAAAAGGGACAAACCAATTGGTCTGATTTTTTTTTCGGACTTTTCAGATGTTCTCAGTTTTCACATAAGGTCGGGGTCAGAAAAAAAAGACAGATTTTGACAAATTTCCAAATGTGTCAGATATTGTCCAAATTATTTTTTAATTCCGTCTAGACATTGGAAATGCATGATCTGTGGCAAAAAAAGGGACAAACCAATTGGTCTGATTTTTTTAGGACTTTTCAGATGTTCTCAGTTTTCACACAAGGTCGGGGTCAGGAAAAAGACAGATTTTGACAAATTTCCAAATGTGTCAGATATTGTCCAAATTATTTTTTAATTCACGTCTAGACATTGGAAATGCATGATCTGTGGCAAAAAAAGTGACAAACCAATTGGTCTGATTTTTTTCGGACTTTTCAGATGTTCTCAGTTTTCACATAAGGTCCGGGGTCAGGAAAAAGACAGATTTTGACAAATTTCCAAATGTGTCAGATATTGTCCAAATTATTTTTTAATTCACGTCTAGACATTGGAAATGCATGATCTGTGGCAAAAAAAGGGACAAACCAATTGGTCTGATTTTTTTTCGGACTTTTCAGATGTTCTCAGTTTTCACATAAGGTCCGGGGTCAGGAAAAAGACAGATTTTGACAAATTTCCAAATGTGTCAGATATTGTCCAAATTATTTTTTAATTCCGTCTAGACATTGGAAATGCATGATCTGTGGCAAAAAAGTGACAAACCAATTGGTCTGATTTTTTTTCGGACTTTTCAGATGTTCTCAGTTTTCACATAAGGTCCGGGGTCAGGAAAAAAGACAGATTTTGACAAATTTCCAAATGTGTCAGATATTGTCCAAATTATTTTTTAATTCACGTCTAGACATTGGAAATGCATGATCTGTGGCAAAAAAAGGGACAAACCAATTGGTCTGATTTTTTTCGGACTTTTCAGATGTTCTCAGTTTTCACATAAGGTCCGGGGTCAGGAAAAAGACAGATTTTGACAAATTTCCAAATGTGTCAGATATTGTCCAAATTATTTTTTAATTCCGTCTAGACATTGGAAATGCATGATCTGTGGCAAAAAAAAGGGACAAACCAATTGGTCTGATTTTTTTTAGGACTTTTCAGATGTTCTCAGTTTTCACATAAGGTCGGGGTCAGGAAAAAGACAGATTTTGACAAATTTCCAAATGTGTCAGATATTGTCCAAATTATTTTTTAATTCACGTCTAGACATTGGAAATGCATGATCTGTGGCAAAAAAAAAAGGGACAAACCAATTGGTTATTTTTTTTTTTTTTCGGACTTTTCAGATGTTCTCAGTTTTCACATAAGGTCGGGGTCAGGAAAAAAGACAGATTTTGACAAATTTCCAAATGTGTCAGATATTGTCCAAATTATTTTTTAATTCACGTCTAGACATTGGAAATGCATGATCTGTGGCAAAAAAAGGGACAAACCAATTGGTCTGATTTTTTTTCGGACTTTTCAGATGTTCTCAGTTTTCACATAAGGTCCGGGGTCAGGAAAAAAGACAGATTTTGACAAATTTCCAAATGTGTCAGATATTGTCCAAATTATTTTTTAATTCACGTCTAGACATTGGAAATGCATGATCTGTGGCAAAAAAAAGGACAAACCAATTGGTCTGATTTTTTTTTTCGGACTTTTCAGATGTTCTCAGTTTTCACATAAGGTCCGGGGTCAGGAAAAAAGACAGATTTTGACAAATTTCCAAATGTGTCAGATATTGTCCAAATTATTTTTTAATTCACGTCTAGACATTGGAAATGCATGATCTGTGGCAAAAAAAGGGACAAACCAATTGGTCTGATTTTTTCGGACTTTTCAGATGTTCTCAGTTTTCACATAAGGTCGGGGTCAGGAAAAAAAGACAGATTTTGACAAATTTCCAAATGTGTCAGATATTGTCCAAATTATTTTTTAATTCCGTCTAGACATTGGAAATGCATGATCTGTGGCAAAAAAAAAGTGACAAACCAATTGGTCTGATTTTTTTTTCGGACTTTTCAGATGTTCTCAGTTTTCACATAAGGTCGGGGTCAGGAAAAAAGACAGATTTTGACAAATTTCCAAATGTGTCAGATATTGTCCAAATTATTTTTTAATTCCGTCTAGACATTGGAAATGCATGATCTGTGGCAAAAAAAGGGACAAACCAATTGGTCTGATTTTTTTAGGACTTTTCAGATGTTCTCAGTTTTCACATAAGGTCGGGGTCAGGAAAAAAGACAATTTTGACAAATTTCCAAATGTGTCAGATATTGTCCAAATTATTTTTTAATTCACGTCTAGACATTGGAAATGCATGATCTGTGGCAAAAAAAGGGACAAACCAATTGGTCTGATTTTTTAGGACTTTTCAGATGTTCTCAGTTTTCACATAAGGTCGGGGTCAGGGAAAAAGACAGATTTTGACAAATTTCCAAATGTGTCAGATATTGTCCAAATTATTTTTTAATTCACGTCTAGACATTGGAAATGCATGATCTGTGGCAAAAAGGGACAAACCAATTGGTCTGATTTTTTTTTTCGGACTTTTCAGATGTTCTCAGTTTTCACATAAGGTCGGGGTCAGGAAAAAAGACAGATTTTGACAAATTTCCAAATGTGTCAGATATTGTCCAAATTATTTTTTAATTCCGTCTAGACATTGGAAATGCATGATCTGTGGCAAAAAAGGGACAAACCAATTGGTCTGATTTTTTTTAGGACTTTTCAGATGTTCTCAGTTTTCACATAAGGTCGGGGTCAGGAAAAAGACAGATTTTGACAAATTTCCAAATGTGTCAGATATTGTCCAAATTATTTTTTAATTCCGTCTAGACATTGGAAATGCATGATCTGTGGAAAAAAAAAAGGGACAAACCAATTGGTCTGATTTTTTTCGGACTTTTCAGATGTTCTCAGTTTTCACATAAGGTCGGGGTCAGGAAAAAAGACAGATTTTGACAAATTTCCAAATGTGTCAGATATTGTCCAAATTATTTTTTAATTCCGTCTAGACATTGGAAATGCATGATCTGTGGCAAAAAAGGGACAAACCAATTGGTCTGATTTTTTTTTCGGACTTTTCAGATGTTCTCAGTTTTCACATAAGGTCGGGGTCAGGAAAAAGACAGATTTTGACAAATTTCCAAATGTGTCAGATATTGTCCAAATTATTTTTTAATTCACGTCTAGACATTGGAAATGCATGATCTGGCAAAAAAAAAGGGACAAACCAATTGGTCTGATTTTTTTTAGGACTTTTCAGATGTTCTCAGTTTTCACATAAGGTCGGGGTCAGGAAAAAAAGACAGATTTTGACAAATTTCCAAATGTGTCAGATATTGTCCAAATTATTTTTTAATTCCGTCTAGACATTGGAAATGCATGATCTGTGGCAAAAAAGTGACAAACCAATTGGTCTGATTTTTTCGGACTTTTCAGATGTTCTCAGTTTTCACATAAGGTCGGGGTCAGGAAAAAGACAGATTTTGACAAATTTCCAAATGTGTCAGATATTGTCCAAATTATTTTTTAATTCACGTCTAGACATTGGAAATGCATGATCTGTGGCAAAAAGGGACAAACCAATTGGTCTGATTTTTTTCGGACTTTTCAGATGTTCTCAGTTTTCACATAAGGTCGGGGTCAGGAAAAAGACAGATTTTGACAAATTTCCAAATGTGTCAGATATTGTCCAAATTATTTTTTAATTCACGTCTAGACATTGGAAATGCATGATCTGTGGCAAAAAAAAGGGACAAACCAATTGGTCTGATTTTTTTCGGACTTTTCAGATGTTCTCAGTTTTTCACATAAGGTCGGGGTCAGGAAAAAAAGACAGATTTTGACAAATTTCCAAATGTGTCAGATATTGTCCAAATTATTTTTTAATTCCGTCTAGACATTGGAAATGCATGATCTGTGGCAAAAAAGGGACAAACCAATTGGTCTGATTTTTTTCGGACTTTTCAGATGTTCTCAGTTTTCACATAAGGTCCGGGGTCAGGAAAAAAGACAGATTTTGACAAATTTCCAAATGTGTCAGATATTGTCCAAATTATTTTTTAATTCCGTCTAGACATTGGAAATGCATGATCTGTGGCAAAAAAGGGACAAACCAATTGGTCTGATTTTTTTTCGGACTTTTCAGATGTTCTCAGTTTTCACATAAGGTCCGGGGTCAGGAAAAAAGACAGATTTTGACAAATTTCCAAATGTGTCAGATATTGTCCAAATTATTTTTTTTAATTCCGTCTAGACATTGGAAATGCATGATCTGTGGCAAAAAAAGGGACAAACCAATTGGTCTGATTTTTTTTCGGACTTTTCAGATGTTCTCAGTTTTCACATAAGGTCCGGGGTCAGGAAAAAAGACAGATTTTGACAAATTTCCAAATGTGTCAGATATTGTCCAAATTATTTTTTAATTCACGTCTAGACATTGGAAATGCATGATCTGTGGCAAAAAAAGTGACAAACCAATTGGTCTGATTTTTTTCGGACTTTTCAGATGTTCTCAGTTTTCACATAAGGTCCGGGGTCAGGGAAAAAAGACAGATTTTGACAAATTTCCAAATGTGTCAGATATTGTCCAAATTATTTTTTTAATTCACGTCTAGACATTGGAAATGCATGATCTGTGGCAAAAAAAGGGACAAACCAATTGGTCTGATTTTTTTTTTCGGACTTTTCAGATGTTCTCAGTTTTCACATAAGGTCCGGGGTCAGGAAAAAAGACAGATTTTGACAAATTTCCAAATGTGTCAGATATTGTCAAATTATTTTTTAATTCACGTCTAGACATTGGAAATGCATGATCTGTGGCAAAAAAAGGACAAACCAATTGGTCTGATTTTTTTTTCGGACTTTTCAGATGTTCTCAGTTTTCACATAAGGTCGGGGTCAGGGAAAAAGACAGATTTTGACAAATTTCCAAATGTGTCAGATATTGTCCAAATTATTTTTTAATTCCGTCTAGACATTGGAAATGCATGATCTGTGGCAAAAAAGTGACAAACCAATTGGTCTGATTTTTTTTTAGGACTTTTCAGATGTTCTCAGTTTTCACATAAGGTCGGGGTCAGGAAAAAAGACAGATTTTGACAAATTTCCAAATGTGTCAGATATTGTCCAAATTATTTTTTTAATTCCGTCTAGACATTGGAAATGCATGATCTGTGGCAAAAAAAAAAGGGACAAACCAATTGGTCTGATTTTTTTTCGGACTTTTCAGATGTTCTCAGTTTTCACATAAGGTCGGGGTCAGGAAAAAGACAGATTTTGACAAATTTCCAAATGTGTCAGATATTGTCCAAATTATTTTTTAATTCACGTCTAGACATTGGAAATGCATGATCTGTGGCAAAAAAAGGGACAAACCAATTGGTCTGATTTTTTTTTCGGACTTTTCAGATGTTCTCAGTTTTCACATAAGGTCGGGGTCAGGAAAAAGACAGATTTTGACAAATTTCCAAATGTGTCAGATATTGTCCAAATTATTTTTTAATTCCGTCTAGACATTGGAAATGCATGATCTGTGGCAAAAAGGGACAAACCAATTGGTCTGATTTTTTCGGACTTTTCAGATGTTCTCAGTTTTCACATAAGGTCGGGGTCAGGAAAAAAGACAGATTTTGACAAATTTCCAAATGTGTCAGATATTGTCCAAATTATTTTTTAATTCCGTCTAGACATTGGAAATGCATGATCTGTGGCAAAAAAGGGACAAACCAATTGGTCTGATTTTTTTTAGGACTTTTCAGATGTTCTCAGTTTTCACATAAGGTCGGGGTCAGGAAAAAAGACAGATTTTGACAAATTTCCAAATGTGTCAGATATTGTCCAAATTATTTTTTAATTCACGTCTAGACATTGGAAATGCATGATCTGTGGCAAAAAAGTGACAAACCAATTGGTCTGATTTTTTTCGGACTTTTCAGATGTTCTCAGTTTTCACATAAGGTCGGGGTCAGGAAAAAGACAGATTTTGACAAATTTCCAAATGTGTCAGATATTGTCCAAATTATTTTTTAATTCACGTCTAGACATTGGAAATGCATGATCTGTGGCAAAAAAAGGGACAAACCAATTGGTCTGATTTTTTTTAGGACTTTTCAGATGTTCTCAGTTTTTCACATAAGGTCGGGGTCAGGAAAAAAGACAGATTTTGACAAATTTCCAAATGTGTCAGATATTGTCCAAATTATTTTTTAATTCACGTCTAGACATTGGAAATGCATGATCTGTGGCAAAAAAAGGGACAAACCAATTGGTCTGATTTTTTTTTTTAGGACTTTTCAGATGTTCTCAGTTTTCACATAAGGTCGGGGTCAGGAAAAAAAGACAGATTTTGACAAATTTCCAAATGTGTCAGATATTGTCCAAATTATTTTTTAATTCCGTCTAGACATTGGAAATGCATGATCTGTGGCAAAAAAAGGGACAAACCAATTGGTCTGATTTTTTTCGGACTTTTCAGATGTTCTCAGTTTTTCACATAAGGTCGGGGTCAGGAAAAAGACAGATTTTGACAAATTTCCAAATGTGTCAGATATTGTCCAAATTATTTTTTTAATTCCGTCTAGACATTGGAAATGCATGATCTGTGGCAAAAAGGGACAAACCAATTGGTCTGATTTTTTTTCGGACTTTTCAGATGTTCTCAGTTTTCACATAAGGTCCGGGGTCAGGAAAAAAGACAGATTTTGACAAATTTCCAAATGTGTCAGATATTGTCCAAATTATTTTTTAATTTCCGTCTAGACATTGGAAATGCATGATCTGTGGCAAAAAAGGGACAAACCAATTGGTCTGATTTTTTTTTTTAGGACTTTTCAGATGTTCTCAGTTTTCACATAAGGTCGGGGTCAGGAAAAAGACAGATTTTGACAAATTTCCAAATGTGTCAGATATTGTCCAAATTATTTTTTAATTCACGTCTAGACATTGGAAATGCATGATCTGTGGCAAAAAAGGGACAAACCAATTGGTCTGATTTTTTCGGACTTTTCAGATGTTCTCAGTTTTCACATAAGGTCGGGGTCAGGAAAAAAGACAGATTTTGACAAATTTCCAAATGTGTCAGATATTGTCCAAATTATTTTTTAATTCCGTCTAGACATTGGAAATGCATGATCTGTGGCAAAAAAAAAGGACAAACCAATTGGTCTGATTTTTTTTCGGACTTTTCAGATGTTCTCAGTTTTCACATAAGGTCGGGGTCAGAAAAAAAGACAGATTTTGACAAATTTCCAAATGTGTCAGATATTGTCCAAATTATTTTTTAATTCACGTCTAGACATTGGAAATGCATGATCTGTGGCAAAAAAGGGACAAACCAATTGGTCTGATTTTTTTTCGGACTTTTCAGATGTTCTCAGTTTTCACATAAGGTCGGGGTCAGGAAAAAAAGACAGATTTTGACAAATTTCCAAATGTGTCAGATATTGTCCAAATTATTTTTTAATTCCGTCTAGACATTGGAAATGCATGATCTGTGGAAAAAAAAGTGACAAACCAATTGGTCTGATTTTTTTCGGACTTTTCAGATGTTCTCAGTTTTCACATAAGGTCCGGGGTCAGGAAAAAAGACAGATTTTGACAAATTTCCAAATGTGTCAGATATTGTCCAAATTATTTTTTTAATTCACGTCTAGACATTGGAAATGCATGATCTGTGGCAAAAAAGGGACAAACCAATTGGTCTGATTTTTTTTTTTTTTCGGACTTTTCAGATGTTCTCAGTTTTCACATAAGGTCGGGGTCAGGAAAAAGACAGATTTTGACAAATTTCCAAATGTGTCAGATATTGTCCAAATTATTTTTTAATTCCGTCTAGACATTGGAAATGCATGATCTGTGGCAAAAAAAAGGGACAAACCAATTGGTCTGATTTTTTTTTAGGACTTTTCAGATGTTCTCAGTTTTCACATAAGGTCGGGGTCAGGAAAAAGACAGATTTTGACAAATTTCCAAATGTGTCAGATATTGTCCAAATTATTTTTTAATTCACGTCTAGACATTGGAAATGCATGATCTGTGGCAAAAAAGGGACAAACCAATTGGTCTGATTTTTTTTTCGGACTTTTCAGATGTTCTCAGTTTTCACATAAGGTCGGGGTCAGGAAAAAGACAGATTTTGACAAATTTCCAAATGTGTCAGATATTGTCCAAATTATTTTTTAATTCCGTCTAGACATTGGAAATGCATGATCTGTGGCAAAAAAAGGGACAAACCAATTGGTCTGATTTTTTTTAGGACTTTTCAGATGTTCTCAGTTTTCACATAAGGTCGGGGTCAGGAAAAAGACAGATTTTGACAAATTTCCAAATGTGTCAGATATTGTCCAAATTATTTTTTAATTCCGTCTAGACATTGGAAATGCATGATCTGTGGCAAAAAAGGGACAAACCAATTGGTCTGATTTTTTTCGGACTTTTCAGATGTTCTCAGTTTTCACATAAGGTCGGGGTCAGGAAAAAGACAGATTTTGACAAATTTCCAAATGTGTCAGATATTGTCCAAATTATTTTTTAATTCACGTCTAGACATTGGAAATGCATGATCTGTGGCAAAAAAAAGGGACAAACCAATTGGTCTGATTTTTTTCGGACTTTTCAGATGTTCTCAGTTTTCACATAAGGTCCGGGGTCAGGAAAAAAGACAGATTTTGACAAATTTCCAAATGTGTCAGATATTGTCCAAATATTTTTTTAATTCACGTCTAGACATTGGAAATGCATGATCTGTGGCAAAAAAGTGACAAACCAATTGGTCTGATTTTTTCGGACTTTTCAGATGTTCTCAGTTTTCACATAAGGTCCGGGGTCAGGAAAAAAGACAGATTTTGACAAATTTCCAAATGTGTCAGATATTGTCCAAATTATTTTTTAATTCACGTCTAGACATTGGAAATGCATGATCTGTGGCAAAAAGGGACAAACCAATTGGTCTGATTTTTTTAGGACTTTTCAGATGTTCTCAGTTTTCACATAAGGTCCGGGGTCAGGAAAAAAGACAGATTTTGACAAATTTCCAAATGTGTCAGATATTGTCCAAATTATTTTTTAATTCACGTCTAGACATTGGAAATGCATGATCTGTGGAAAAAAAAGGGACAAACCAATTGGTCTGATTTTTTTCGGACTTTTCAGATGTTCTCAGTTTTCACATAAGGTCCGGGGTCAGGAAAAAAGACAGATTTTGACAAATTTCCAAATGTGTCAGATATTGTCCAAATTATTTTTTAATTCACGTCTAGACATTGGAAATGCATGATCTGTGGCAAAAAAAAAAGGGACAAACCAATTGGTCTGATTTTTTTCGGACTTTTCAGATGTTCTCAGTTTTCACATAAGGTCCGGGGTCAGGAAAAAAGACAGATTTTGACAAATTTCCAAATGTGTCAGATATTGTCCAAATTATTTTTTAATTCACGTCTAGACATTGGAAATGCATGATCTGTGGCAAAAAAAGGGACAAACCAATTGGTCTGATTTTTTTCGGACTTTTCAGATGTTCTCAGTTTTCACATAAGGTCCGGGGTCAGGAAAAAAGACAGATTTTGACAAATTTCCAAATGTGTCAGATATTGTCCAAATTATTTTTTAATTCCGTCTAGACATTGGAAATGCATGATCTGTGGCAAAAAAAAGGGACAAACCAATTGGTCTGATTTTTTTCGGACTTTTCAGATGTTCTCAGTTTTCACATAAGGTCCGGGGTCAGGAAAAAAGACAGATTTTGACAAATTTCCAAATGTGTCAGATATTGTCCAAATTATTTTTTAATTCACGTCTAGACATTGGAAATGCATGATCTGTGGCAAAAAAAAGGGACAAACCAATTGGTCTGATTTTTTTTCGGACTTTTCAGATGTTCTCAGTTTTCACATAAGGTCCGGGGTCAGGAAAAAAGACAGATTTTGACAAATTTCCAAATGTGTCAGATATTGTCCAAATTATTTTTTAATTCCGTCTAGACATTGGAAATGCATGATCTAAAAAAAAAAGGGACAAACCAATTGGTCTGATTTTTTTTTCGGACTTTTCAGATGTTCTCAGTTTTCACATAAGGTCCGGGGTCAGGAAAAAAGACAGATTTTGACAAATTTCCAAATGTGTCAGATATTGTCCAAATTATTTTTAATTCACGTCTAGACATTGGAAATGCATGATCTGTGGCAAAAAAGTGACAAACCAATTGGTCTGATTTTTTTAGGACTTTTCAGATGTTCTCAGTTTTCACATAAGGTCGGGGTCAGGAAAAAGACAGATTTTGACAAATTTCCAAATGTGTCAGATATTGTCCAAATTATTTTTTTAATTCCGTCTAGACATTGGAAATGCATGATCTGTGGCAAAAAGGGACAAACCAATTGGTCTGATTTTTTTTTTTCGGACTTTTCAGATGTTCTCAGTTTTCACATAAGGTCGGGGTCAGGAAAAAGACAGATTTTGACAAATTTCCAAATGTGTCAGATATTGTCCAAATTATTTTTTAATTCACGTCTAGACATTGGAAATGCATGATCTGTGGCAAAAAGTGACAAACCAATTGGTCTGATTTTTTTTTCGGACTTTTCAGATGTTCTCAGTTTTCACATAAGGTCGGGGTCAGGAAAAAGACAGATTTTGACAAATTTCCAAATGTGTCAGATATTGTCCAAATTATTTTTTAATTCACGTCTAGACATTGGAAATGCATGATCTGTGGCAAAAGGGACAAACCAATTGGTCTGATTTTTTTTTTCGGACTTTTCAGATGTTCTCAGTTTTCACATAAGGTCGGGGTCAGGAAAAAAAGACAGATTTTGACAAATTTCCAAATGTGTCAGATATTGTCCAAATTATTTTTTAATTCCGTCTAGACATTGGAAATGCATGATCTGTGGCAAAAAAAGGGACAAACCAATTGGTCTGATTTTTTTCGGACTTTTCAGATGTTCTCAGTTTTCACATAAGGTCGGGGTCAGGAAAAAGACAGATTTTGACAAATTTCCAAATGTGTCAGATATTGTCCAAATTATTTTTAATTCACGTCTAGACATTGGAAATGCATGATCTGTGGCAAAAAAAGGACAAACCAATTGGTCTGATTTTTTTTTTTTTTTTTTCAGATGTTCTCAGTTTTCACATAAGGTCCGGGGTCAGGAAAAAAGACAGATTTTGACAAATTTCCAAATGTGTCAGATATTGTCCAAATTATTTTTTAATTCACGTCTAGACATTGGAAATGCATGATCTGTGGCAAAAAAAAAAAGGGACAAACCAATTGGTCTGATTTTTTTTCGGACTTTTCAGATGTTCTCAGTTTTCACATAAGGTCGGGGTCAGGAAAAAGACAGATTTTGACAAATTTCCAAATGTGTCAGATATTGTCCAAATTATTTTTTAATTCCGTCTAGACATTGGAAATGCATGATCTGTGGCAAAAAAGGGACAAACCAATTGGTCTGATTTTTTTTAGGACTTTTCAGATGTTCTCAGTTTTCACATAAGGTCGGGGTCAGGAAAAAAAAGACAGATTTTGACAAATTTCCAAATGTGTCAGATATTGTCCAAATTATTTTTTAATTCACGTCTAGACATTGGAAATGCATGATCTGTGGCAAAAAAAAGGGACAAACCAATTGGTCTGATTTTTTTTCGGACTTTTCAGATGTTCTCAGTTTTCACATAAGGTCCGGGGTCAGGAAAAAAGACAGATTTTGACAAATTTCCAAATGTGTCAGATATTGTCCAAATTATTTTTTAATTCACGTCTAGACATTGGAAATGCATGATCTGTGGCAAAAAAAGGGACAAACCAATTGGTCTGATTTTTTTCGGACTTTTCAGATGTTCTCAGTTTTCACATAAGGTCCGGGGTCAGGAAAAAAAGACAGATTTTGACAAATTTCCAAATGTGTCAGATATTGTCCAAATTATTTTTTAATTCACGTCTAGACATTGGAAATGCATGATCTGTGCAAAAAAAAAGTGACAAACCAATTGGTCTGATTTTTTTCGGACTTTTCAGATGTTCTCAGTTTTTCACATAAGGTCGGGGTCAGGAAAAAAGACAGATTTTGACAAATTTCCAAATGTGTCAGATATTGTCCAAATTATTTTTTAATTCCGTCTAGACATTGGAAATGCATGATCTGTGGCAAAAAAAAGGGACAAACCAATTGGTCTGATTTTTTTCGGACTTTTCAGATGTTCTCAGTTTTCACATAAGGTCCGGGGTCAGGAAAAAAGACAGATTTTGACAAATTTCCAAATGTGTCAGATATTGTCCAAATTATTTTTTAATTCCGTCTAGACATTGGAAATGCATGATCTGTGGCAAAAAGGGACAAACCAATTGGTCTGATTTTTTTTCGGACTTTTCAGATGTTCTCAGTTTTCACATAAGGTCGGGGTCAGGAAAAAGACAGATTTTGACAAATTTCCAAATGTGTCAGATATTGTCCAAATTATTTTTTAATTCCGTCTAGACATTGGAAATGCATGATCTGTGGCAAAAAGGGACAAACCAATTGGTCTGATTTTTTAGGACTTTTCAGATGTTCTCAGTTTTCACATAAGGTCCGGGGTCAGGAAAAAAGACAGATTTTGACAAATTTCCAAATGTGTCAGATATTGTCCAAATTATTTTTTAATTCACGTCTAGACATTGGAAATGCATGATCTGTGGCAAAAAAAGGGACAAACCAATTGGTCTGATTTTTTTTCGGACTTTTCAGATGTTCTCAGTTTTCACATAAGGTCCGGGGTCAGGAAAAAAAGACAGATTTTGACAAATTTCCAAATGTGTCAGATATTGTCCAAATTATTTTTTAATTCACGTCTAGACATTGGAAATGCATGATCTGTGGCAAAAAAAAGTGACAAACCAATTGGTCTGATTTTTTTCGGACTTTTCAGATGTTCTCAGTTTTCACATAAGGTCCGGGGTCAGGAAAAAAAGACAGATTTTGACAAATTTCCAAATGTGTCAGATATTGTCCAAATTATTTTTTAATTCACGTCTAGACATTGGAAATGCATGATCTGTGGCAAAAAAAGGACAAACCAATTGGTCTGATTTTTTTAGGACTTTTCAGATGTTCTCAGTTTTCACATAAGGTCGGGGTCAGGAAAAAAAGACAGATTTTGACAAATTTCCAAATGTGTCAGATATTGTCCAAATTATTTTTTAATTCACGTCTAGACATTGGAAATGCATGATCTGTGGCAAAAAGGGACAAACCAATTGGTCTGATTTTTTTTTTTCGGACTTTTCAGATGTTCTCAGTTTTTTCACATAAGGTCGGGGTCAGGAAAAAAAAGACAGATTTTGACAAATTTCCAAATGTGTCAGATATTGTCCAAATTATTTTTTAATTCACGTCTAGACATTGGAAATGCATGATCTGTGGCAAAAAAAAGTGACAAACCAATTGGTCTGATTTTTTCGGACTTTTCAGATGTTCTCAGTTTTCACATAAGGTCGGGGTCAGGAAAAAAAGACAGATTTTGACAAATTTCCAAATGTGTCAGATATTGTCCAAATTATTTTTTAATTCACGTCTAGACATTGGAAATGCATGATCTGTGGCAAAAAAGGGACAAACCAATTGGTCTGATTTTTTTTGGGACTTTTCAGATGTTCTCAGTTTTCACATAAGGTCAGGGTCAGGAAAAAAAGACAGATTTTGACAAATTTCCAAATGTGTCAGATATTGTCCAAATTATTTTTTTAATTCACGTCTAGACATTGGAAATGCATGATCTGTGGCAAAAAAAAGGGACAAACCAATTGGTCTTTTTTTTTTGGACTTTTCAGATGTTCTCAGTTTTCACATAAGGTCGGGGTCAGGAAAAAAGACAGATTTTGACAAATTTCCAAATGTGTCAGATATTGTCCAAATTTTTTTTTTAATTCACGTCTAGACATTGGAAATGCATGATCTGTGGCAAAAAAAGGGACAAACCAATTGGTCTGATTTTTTTGGGACTTTTCAGATGTTCTCAGTTTTCACATAAGGTCGGGGTCAGGAAAAAAGACAGATTTTGACAAATTTCCAAATGTGTCAGATATTGTCCAAATTATTTTTTTAATTCACGTCTAGACATTGGAAATGCATGATCTGTGGCAAAAAAGTGACAAACCAATTGGTCTGATTTTTTGGACTTTTCAGATGTTCTCAGTTTTCACATAAGGTCGGGGTCAGGAAAAAAAAGACAGATTTTGACAAATTTCCAAATGTGTCAGATATTGTCCAAATTATTTTTTTAATTCCGTCTAGACATTGGAAATGCATGATCTGTGGCAAAAGGGACAAAACCAATTGGTCTGATTTTTTGGGACTTTTCAGATGTTCTCAGTTTTCACATAAGGTCGGGGTCAGGAAAAAAAGACAGATTTTGACAAATTTCCAAATGTGTCAGATATTGTCCAAATTATTTTTTAATTCACGTCTAGACATTGGAAATGCATGATCTGTGGCAAAAAAAAAGGACAAACCAATTGGTCTGATTTTTTTTTTTCGGACTTTTCAGATGTTCTCAGTTTTCACATAAGGTCGGGGTCAGGATGTTCTCAGTTT
>NW_025962253.1:0-18799 GCF_017589495.1 Alosa alosa
GTTTCAAGGTAATATACTTGTTCTCTTTTAAGGACAGGCCCTTTTTGGAAACGTTGAGCTATTGAGATGATCAGTCAACTTCAATGCAAGAGTTTTAAACAAATATGTTGTAGCAATGATAGCTAATGATGCTAGCGGATTTAATAGTAATTTAACTAGTCGTCTTCTCGTCCTTGCTTTTGAATAGAGTATGTCGTTACAGCCCTAGTGTAGTGGCTAAAGCGATGACTTATCATCCCAACGTTGTAGGTTCGATTTTCTGATGTGAGATTGTCACTCTTGCTTCCTTTACCTGCAGGTGAACTAGTGTTACACATAGATTCAATTGTTTTTTGACTGATTATTGTACTATAGTCTTCGTGTAGAGTAACTATATACATAAATATGTATGTATAGTAAAAACCAGATGTGGAAAGTAACAGAAATACATTTACTCACGTTACTGTATTGAGTATTAGTTTTTCTGTAATATTTGTATTTTTTAAGTAGTTTATAAATCGGTATTTTAACATTTTTACATTTGGGTAGTATTGTACTTAAGCTATCAAAATCACATCCGTTAAAAGAAGTTAAGACTAGCGAAAACAGAAAGGAGAGAAAAAAAATGTGCCTAAACCACTAGCCCTATTGATAATGATCAGCATGTAGGCTAGCCTACAACAGGACATGAATCAAGCTACAGGCGTATGCAGTCTTTCTGAAAGTGATGGAGATGGGGAGCTGGATGTAAGGATGCATCGAACATGTCTAGGCTATTTATTTTCTCGCTATTTCCAGTGATTTGTCTCAGTTCGTTTAGCATAATGATTGCGGAGATATTCAAGCGACTTACCATGGGATTTCGTGTTTTTGGCGTTTGTGCTCACCTTTCTTTGGAAAAGAAGTTGATTAGCAGTTGTTGTTGTAGCAGTTGTTTCCCCTGTTTTAATGTCTCTCTCTTTTTCCTGTTTTGGCTCTTTTTTTTTGGTAACCTGACAGCTTTCTTGAAAGACATTGCCCCAACAGGACAACAATTAGCGGTCCACTAGGCCTACTAGCGTGCTCAGCTAAATAAACAAAACATACTGTGGACTACCTAATGAATCGTGCAGAAGCGGACTAAACCATTTAGCTCTTTAGCAAGGGAAGTGAGTGACCTTAGACAGTTTTCACTATGTTGTATACAAAATCAGTCGATCAAACTTTAAATTTCGTCGACATTCATTTTTTGACATTTAAAGTAAGGAAAGTTAAAGAAGGAAGTTAAAATATTCAGGTAAATAAATATATATGGTGGAAAATAAGTATTGAACATTTTAAATGTTTTCAGTAGCCTAATTAACCTAAACTTTAGTGAGTCTATTCAAAATGTTCACCACACATTATATTAACACACTATAAAAATCAAAAGAGTTATGTGTAATAAGTGGAGATGTTCCTGCTAAATTTCTTCAATACTTTGTGGAAAGCCTTTTGTTTGTAATGACAGCTTCAAGACATTTCCTGTATATTAAAAGCGTATTAATTAGCAGTATCAGGTGTGATTTTGGTCCATTGTTCTAAACAGATTCAGGGTCCCTCTTGTGAATCCTGATCTTTAGTTACTTTAGAACTGTTTAATTGAATTTAATTGAATTGGCTGCCTTCCAGTCTTTTGGAGCTTTCTCCGAGTGGTCTTGGCTCTTGAATTGACTATCCTTCTGACTCCCTGGTCAGAGAAATATTCTTGAGAGATCCTGTGCATTGCCGGTTGATGATGCAGTGATGTTCCTTCCACTTGCAGATAATGGCTCCCATGCTGCTTACTGGAGATTCTGGGATTTTTGAAATGCATCTGTAACCAGTTTCATTGATAAGTTTGGCAACAATAAGGTGCGAGTCTTGGGAGAGCTTTTTGCTTTTATCCATCATGATGTTTCCTGTGTGACACCCCGTATTCCACCTTTCAGGGCCCTCTCCTCCATTGGGGTCCTAGTACTTCCCACTTTTCCCCAGTTCAACACCCTTTAATCTGCTGAACTATATGGTTCCAAATATAAAAAAACTCTGCAACTCAACATTGGCCTGCCTGCCTCAGCTGCTGCATGGGGGCTTTTCAGTTGATAACAGTTGCTGTTCACTGCAAAGTGAAAGGATGAGTCTGTGCTTTTGAAAATCAGCTTCTGCTCAAGCAAGGAGAACTCGGTGATTTTCACATTTTGATATTTCTCCAGCGTCACCGAGTACTGTCGGTATGAATAAAACGAAACAATCGGTTTTACCTGGCCAGTTGCTGCAGCTACAGCGCTACACACTGGGAGCATGAACATGGCTGCCTTAGCTGCTGGCTGCAGCAACTCGAGCTAAGACAAAGCTTTCGAGTTGCTGCAGCCAGGATCACCGGCCAGCGCTGCCGTTAAACCAGACAGTTGATAAAGTATGGGATACCCAGACCTTGTCCAGGCTATATATTTTTCCAACATAGATATTTAACACAAATAATGACTCATATTGGTCTGCTTAAGTTAACCGTTTATATGCTTACGCAATAGGTTTAGGTTTTTTGGCTGATGGAAATGACAGTAGCATTAATCACTTTCGGTTTAGATTAGAAAAATATGCGACATAGGCAAGTGACAGAACATTTCTAGGGGTGGGGTATTACACGTTTCCTGTTTCCACCAATGATATGTCATGCATCATCAACTGCGTTGTTGGAACTCTACAGGTGTTGAGCGTCGAGATGGCAGTGCGACGCGTCACGATGCTTTCTGGAAACAGGTGTAAGAGTGTGGATTGTTTAATTACTTAAGTTAGATCATACCATGGTGGTTGAGCAGCGTCGTGCTAACTTTTCTTGAAGCTTGACCCCCTGGTTAGTAGTCGCATAATGTAATAGCGCATGCAAATGAAAGAAGAGGCGGAACAAAGTTTTTGGTGGTCCATTTAGGACTCAAAACTTAGAAAACATGGCTGACTTAAGTCAGGCTGAATTCTAAGAGCAAACTTTTTATAAACTAGATCGTTTGAGTATAAAATATGTTTGTCTTATGTCTAGTGACAAAGTTGTGGTGTACTGCTGTAATCTTCGTTCAGTTAATGTCTACAATCTTTAGTTTTCAGTTATTAGTCTGAAAATCGCGATAAAACTGGAGGCATTTGTATATGGTTGCCCTAGCAACAAAGCGTTTCAGTAACATAGCATTGCAGTGTGGCATGACCATAGATAGTAAAGGGGCATGACTAGCTCGGCATTGTAGCAGGATATCATGTAGGAGACCGGGGTTCAATTCCTTAGAAGTGCATGAAGTTTTCTTGATCTTTGAGCTTTTAATTACTTTTTGAAACCATGTGCAGTTAATGTGTACAATCGCCTTTTGTTTTCCGTTATTAATCAGAAAAAATGACTCAATGGATACATTTATGTATGTGGTTGCCTAGCAACAATAAACAAAAGAATAATATTAAAATCGATCCTTGAATCTTTGTTGTGGATCACTAAAGAGCTCACTTGTTAAAGCATGGGGTTTCCTGTTATTATTAAAACAATTTTTGACAGAATATGAATGCTGCATACTGCAGGCTCTGCTTTACTATCTATACTGAAGTACCGTTGCAGAGCAGTGTGTCACTACTAGCCACTAAGGGCACCCATCAGGACCTGTCCTTGAGGAGCTATGAAAAAGTACATTTACATTTAGACTGGGTGGGTTTCTTACATAATGAGTCTTCTACCCACCCTCTCATTAGAATTTGCATAATAGCCGTTCAGGCACTAATTAACTAGTGGACAGAAATGGCTTGCATGTACATATGACAATTATGCTGATATCAAAATATCTAAATAAATGCTCAACGGCTTGCCACTTTACATGTGTTTGTGTATGTTTGTTTGTATGTATATATGTTTGTGTGTGTGTATGTATAAGTATATATACTCTTTTTTGATCCCGTGAGAAATTTGGTTTCTGCATTTATCCCAATCCGTGAATTAGTGAAACACACTCAGCACCAAAGTGAACACACAGTGAGGTGGAGCACACACTAATCCTGGCGCCCCGTGAGCTGCCTGCTACTACTGGCCGCTCGGGGGGAGCAGTGAGGGTTAGGTGCCTTCCCTGCTGAGTGGGTGTTGAACGGCAACCCTCGGTTACAAGTCTGAAGTGCTAACCAGTAGGCCACGGCTGCCCTATCTGTATGAACTAAGGTGTAAGTGTATTTTTGCACTGTGTGCTGTGTGTGTGTGTGTGTGTGTGTGTGTGTGTGTGTGTGTGTGTGTGTGTGTGTGTGTGAAGCCGACTCTTGATGGCCCAGATCTGGCTCTGTTGTAGCCTTTGTGGTACCCGGCTGCTGTTTCTTCTCGTGTACTTACGTAGCGGTGACGAGTAGATATGTCGCGGTCAGCAGGGATATCTGGCGGAAGCGCCAGCGGTTTACAGAACAAGCCACGTTCCCAACGAGAATGCGTTCAGTCGAGTCTAGGACCAGCGAGGGTCGCGTTCAGTCGGGGTCTGGACCCAGCGGTGTGTTCAGTGGAGTCTGGGCCCAGTGCTGCCTCTTCCCTGCTCTCTTCAAGCGACATGTTAATTAGCAATGGAGGCATGCAGCACCCTCGTGGAAGAAGCGGATCAGCAGGCGGGGCATTCACACACACACACACACACACACACACCACACACATTCACACACACACACACACACACACACTCACACACCTCCACACAGACAGCATTGGGTTTGGCCGATACACCAGCAGTAGCCTCCCACCCACCAAGATGAAAGGCTGCACCGAGCTGCTATGTCTCCCACACCCCTCTTCACAAGGCCTCTGGCTGGGCACACATACACACACATACACACATATAAACAAACACCCACATCGCGTTGGAGGCCGTTTTCTTCAAATTACAGGCTAGGCTTTCTCTTCTCCTCTGTTAGCGTTTGAGGCTTCATAGTCATGCTGTAAATATGAATGAAGATGTCTAAGGCAAAGCCTGGCCTGGCGTGGTCTGATCGACCTGATATTATTGATGATATTGATAGTAAATAATCTTGGCTGACCTTGTGTCATCTGTGTTATTGATATACTGTCTACCCTTGGCGTCAGTGCTGTATGGGAAAACCATTCAAAGCTGTGTGTGTGTGCTTTTGATAAGTATTAGTCAGTGCTGTATAGGAAAGCATTTAAGCTCTTTAAGTAGCCAATGTCATGATTCCTGCACACCTTTGAGTCGCTGTCTCTACCCAATAGATTGGGTTTCCCCATCGTTTGCCCGCCTGGACGCCTGTGTGGTGGGAATCTCTGTACTTCCTCCCTCTTAGCCTGTTCTGCACCACTCTTATGTCCCTCCTCTCTGCTTCTGTTCTACACCACTCTTTTCCTGTCCCTCATCTTTCTGCTCCCATCTCTGCTTCGTTCCTGCACCACTCTTTTTTCTCATCCCTCCATCTCTGCTTCCTGTCCTGCACCACTCTTTTCTCTACCCTCCTCTCTCCTCCATCTCTGCTTCCTGTTCTGCACCACTGTTTTCTCGTCCCTCCATCTCTGGCTCACTGTTTCTACACCGCTCTTTCTCATCCTCCATCTCTGCTTCCTGTTCTGCACCCACTCTTTTCTCATCCCTCCATCTCTCCTCTTCTCTTCTGTGTCGCTCTGGCTGTGTACTGCCAGAGGAGGCTGAGACTGAGCTAATCAAACAAGAGAGAAGAGATCATTAGCTACCGCCAAAACTCTCTAAGCCTCATTTGGACAGAACCTTCCTGAAACTGCCTTTCTCTCACACACATACACATGCACACACACACACATGCACTTACCTTGCCTTTATACCCAGCGCACACACACACACACACACACACGTTCACACCATTACCACCACCACCATCAGCCCACATCTGTTTTTTGCAAATTCTGTTTTTTAGTTCCTTCACACTGTTGGTTAGGCAATCTGCTGGAAATAATCTATTTACCTCATCCCGTGCCATCACTGTGCTGCCATACTCAAGGCATTATAATGCCCCTTCATGCATACTCAGGCATTGTCAGATCACCCAACTTCAGTTAAAGGGAATATATCTGGGCATTCATCAATTGATTCATTATTCCCAATCTGTCTCAGACCCGCAGGATATTTGGATAGGTTGAAGGTTAATCTTGCTGCCATGCATCTATGAAAGATGTGGTGATTACACCTCTGGAACAGACAATGGGGGGAGACGAGGTGTGTGTGGGGGAGAGAGAAGTTTGAGCTCATACTTACACAGGCTGTAGATCTTTCCATGAAAACCACCACCGCCAGCGGCATTAAATTAATAAGGAAAAAGAATGGCCTGCATGACAGAGGAGCATTGAAATGGGTCAGTAATAAGGATATGAGTTTTGTAAGGGAAAGGATTTACCCATCACAAGAGAACAGAACACCTACAGTAAGCTAAATCATAACACCATTATACTGAAAAGCCTAAGGCACTCTTTTTAGAGATGGAGAAAGCACTCTCTTTAGAGATGGAGAAAAGCTCTCTTTAGAAGATGGGGAGAGAAATGGAAGAGAGTAGAAGGCACTTTCTCTTTAGAGATGGAGAGTGTTAGAGGATCCAGAAGGGTGGTGCCCTCTGTGCTGTAGTGAGTTCAGAGGATCCAGAAGCTCTCCTGTGCTGCAGTGAGCACTAGGCTCTAGAGAGGATGTCCAGACCGGTTTTCCCTGAGATTGCCTGGGCTGCTGCGGCTCACTTTATAAGCAGAATGAGTTTTGAACTGTTGCCGTAGACGCTCTTCTATAGATTAAATGTAATGTAAACATTAAACAGTAGTGGATTCTGATGTGTCCCATACAATAGGAGTTCTAATAATTGTGACACTGGCGAAAGCAGATCCTAGCACAAATAGAACCAGCAGTTTCCCTGGCTTGCACGCAAAACACATTTTAAAAAAATGTAGTGATGTTGTAAAAAAAAAGGTAAACTGGCCCTAATCATCACCACTTCAACAAACAGATTCACACCGAATCTATACAACCTCAAGCAGATTCACACCAGATCTACTATACAACCTCAAAGCAGATTCACACCAGATCTGCAATACCAGCCTCAAAACCCAGATTGACACCAGATCTACTATACAACCTCAAAACCCAGATTCACACCAGATCTACTGTAACCTCAAAACCCAGATTCACACAGATCTACTATACAACCTCAAAACCCAGATTCACCAGATCTACTGTACTAACCTCAAAGCCCAGATTCACACCAGATCTACTATACAACCTCAAAACCCAGTTCACACCATATTCACCCCAGATTGCTGCTGCAGCCAGCTTTGTGTAGGAACCAAAAGGCTTCTCTCTCTCTCTCTCTCTTTGCTGGCCAGGCAGCACACACAGATCAGGAGCTGGACACCGGCTCCTCTTCACAACTTGTTGGCAGCGTTCCATGGCAACCCTCCTCCGCCTCTCATGCACTCTGACTCCAGCTTCTGTCAGACAGCAAGCGGAACCTAAAAAAACCAGACCCCGCGTAAGTGTGTGTATTCTCTTCCGCAGGTCAGGCCAAGTTTTTCTCTCCAGCAATGGCTATCCTCCTTTTAGCACTAATAGTGTGTGTGTGTGTGAAGTAATGTGTTTGTACATGTTATATTGTATGTTTGTGTATTACATGCATGATAGATTCAAACCAAGTTTTTATTTTTTTATTTTGTAAATAATCCCTCTATTTTTTCCACAGAAGAAGGATCTTGCAAGCGTGTGTTTGCATGTGTGTGTGGGTTTTGGGGCTACTGTGTGTTGGTGAGTGTACCACTTCATATGTTGTGTGTAGAATCTCTGTGCATTAAAATAAGTAAAAAGAAGTCTTGTTGGTCGATTTTACATATTCGTTGTATTTGTCGCGTATGTTTGCACATTAATTTGCACCTGGGGAGAAGAACAGTATCGGACGCTCTCGTCCTGCTTTCTCTTTCTGTATATGTTGAAGTGGCCTTGAACGCCTTGTATTGTGTTAAGTGTCAATAAAGCTGTGGTTGTGAACTGAATGTAATGTTTCCGATTGTGAAAGAGGACATTAGCCTGAGGAGTATGAATGCCTGGCAAAACAGCCTGTGTCATTCCAGCGATGCGAGAAGAGCAATAGGTCTTGCTGTATAAGATACAATGTTCATCCCCGCAAGTATTTGTGAGTGCACATACTTATTGTATTGTGTGTATTATGATTAGTGGCTCCTTCTTTGATCTTTCTCTCTCTTGCTGGACAGGAGCTGCAGGCCAACTGGGCTGGCGGGCTATCTCAAGGTGGTGGCGTCCTTCACTTTTCCTGCTGTAATTGCATTTGAGTATTTGGTTTGACATGTTCCGTGTGGTGTGTCTTAGACCCTCTCCTCTGATATACTCCCCAGCCTGGGTAAGCTCAGTCCTGTCCCTGGCTTTCCCCATCTTTCCTCAGCCATGAATCTAATAGATTTATTCTGGTCTGTGTGTGCGTGTATGTGTGTGTGTGTGTGTGTGTGTGTCAGCACATGTGTGTCCGGAGCCTTGTGGGCCATTTGTCGAATGCCTTAGTGGCAAAAGGTTCGACTGTCTGGAAAGACTCCTCCCTGTATGTTTTTTAATGTTTTGTAAATAGACAGTTTATTTTTTGGAATTCCATACTCTGGTTTTCTGTGACCACGAACCTGTGTTGCCTGGTTGGGCTTCAGGTAACACGTATAGTCCAATACATTGAATGTTATTCTGAGGGGCAGGGCCTCAGATGCGTGAATCGACATCTTGCAATCTAGAGCAAACCTCCCACTTGCCACAATGACATTGGAGTTTTTCCCTCCAGGAAATGGCACCTAATATTCACCCCATCGGTCACAATTGTGACCGAAAAAAAAATAATGATAAGCCTCTAAAGAAACTGTAACTGGGAATATCCCAACACTCTTTCAGTGAATATTGAAACAATAAGAGTGTTTCAATGTAGAGTAATGTGCAGTGTCAAATGTTTTGAGTAAATTGTCCATGATGACCAGAGCTGTACTTCTGGTTGCACCTTGAGAAGAGGATAATGGCCTCACAGCTCCCAAATAAAAGGTTTTTTAAAGGTAATATTAAAATAAACATAGGACAAATATTTTTTGTACACATGGTCTTTAAGGTGTGTAGTTACGATATATGCGTTTATGATTCAGATGATGTTTGGTTGATGATTTGCAAGATGGAGTAAACATGTTAGCGGTCACAATGGTGACCGGTGGGATAGAATGTTGTGTAATCTGGATGCGCACACACCACACCGCACACCGCACGCACACGCACACACACACACACGCACACACGCACGCACACACGCACACACACACACGCACGCACGCACACACGCACACACACACACACGCACACACACACGCACGCACGCACACACACACACACATGTTACTGGTTAACGCTTTGGACGTGGCGGTTGCGGTTCGAGGCCAAAGCCAGTGGGCCGCGACTGAGAGATAACCCATGAAGACAAGACGCCTGTGCCTCACTGTCGGTAGCCGTAGTTGAGACGGACGGCTCACTCTTGGGATGGTGTTGGCTCGCCTCTGCTGATGTGTTCATGATAACGTTTGTCATTTCACTAATTCACCGATTGGGTTAAATGAGATACACAAATTTCCCTCCGCAGCGGGATCAAGTATATAATAATAATAATAATAATAAAAGCTTTATTTGTATAGCACCTTTCATACACAGGGTACAGCTCAAAGTGCTTTACATTTGAAACATGTAACACAATAATAGTCAGTCAGTCATTATCAATCACTTTTCTTTGCTGTTTTATGTTATACTCAGCAACATATCAAAAAATATAGAAAATGGCGTCATAAGACTAGTATAACCCTCTTACCCCCACAAGCCGCCATATGGCAACTGTAGCAGGAAAAACTCCCGCTATTCAGGAAAGAGCAGCGGGCAGAACCTGACTTAATGAGCCCATCTGCTTCTGGCTGGCTGCGCCTCAATAGTAGCAGATGTAGAATAATCTGAAAATGTAGTCTACAGGATAAGATGGGTTAACTAAAAGCTTTCCTGTGGCCTGGGTATATTTTCAGATCTTTTTTAAAATATTTACTGAACTAAGCCTGCTTGATGTACAGAGGCAGGGTGTTCCAGTTTAAAGGGGCATAATGGTCGCCGAAACTTCTCCACTTTGTTTGTGGAGCACTTTAGATGCGATTAAAGGTTAGGGTGGATGATCTAAGTTTCCTTTGTGGTTGATAAGATATTAAAAGCTCAGAGATATATGAAGGTGCTATGCCATTCAGAGCTTTGTAAGTAATTAACATAACCTTAAATCAATTCTATAGGAAATAGAGGCCAGTGCAGTTCAGCCAACACAGGGGAGTGTGTTCTCTCTTCTTAGTCTTAGTTAAAGTCTAGCCCGCAGAGTTCTGTATAGTACCAATTTCTTTAGATGTTTTTTTTTTAGGAAGACCAGTGAAAAGTGCATTGCAGTAATCTAACCTGCTAGTGATAAAGAAGCGTGTGAATTAGTTTTTCTGCATCTTGTTGAGTTAAAAGGGCAGCACTTTGCTTGTGTTTTATAAGTGGAAACAGGCTGTCTGAGTAACTTTACTTTGATATGGGGCTTAAAACTTAACTCACCATCTAGATGACACCGGGCTTGTTACTTTTGGTTTGACAATTGTGCCAGTTCCCCAGATTACTAAGAATATCTACAGCAGTTTGGTCCAACCAGAAGTACCTCTGTTTGTCATTTAGTTTCAAAAGTTTTTTGCTCATCCACTGATTAATGGAGGTTAGGCATGCAGTGAGGAGCAAAGGCCATCTGGGTTAGTTGGCTCCACAGAAAGATAATTGGTATCATCTGCGTAGCTGTGGAAGTTTGTGCTGACTTATGACGTTTCCCAATGGAAGCATATATAGAAAATAGCAGGGGACCAAGGCGGCTCCCTGGGTACACAAGGCAAGTCATGTTTTTCAGATACATGATCTCCCTAGACTGATATAAAATCTCTGCCAGTAATGTAGGTTTGGTAGTTTAGAGCATTATCAGAGACCCACCCCGCCATGGCTTTGACAGACTAGGATGCTAGAACAATGGTGTCAAATACGCCTCCAAATCCAGAAGAACTAGGATTGAGACTTTGTTTGAGTGGGTAGCTAGTCTGAATCATTATTCTTTACTAGAGCCAAAGTTTCTGTGCTGTGTGGATTTGATCTAAAACCTGGATTGAATTTTTCAAGGATACTGTTTCATGGAGGAAGGTATTTAACTGATTGCAAAACAACTTTTTCTGGCACTTTGCTCAAAACGAGGATTTGATATAGGCCTGTAGTTGCTCAGATTGGTGTTGGTCAAGATTTTGACTCTTAAGTAAGTATCACAAAACAGCGTGGTTTAAAAGCAGCTGGAAATATACCGTTTCTAATGAGGTATTTATTTACCTTGAGAAAAATGGGGTTTCGCCTAGAATTATAGCATCTTCCTTTGAGGAATGTAGTAGGATTGGATCTAAAACACATGTTGAGGAGCCGGTTTGAGTTATAATTTTACCAAGCTCAGATTGAGTAATAGTAACTAAAGGACCTTAATTTTTGGGGCTGTTTTGGGTGTACTATCAAACATATTACTTTGTGTTACCAATATTAGCCTCCCTTATAGAAATTACTTTGTTTTGAAGAAGTCTGTAAAATTCTTCAGATCTTAGAGAGGATGCCTGACTGAGTGTATCAAAAAGGTGTTTGATGCAATAGCCTATCAATGGTAGAGAACAACACCCTAGAGTTTCCACCTGTTTTCCAGCAATTACCTTAGAGAAGTGGTTCCTCCTCCCATTCCGAATAGCTCTATTATAATTTGCAATTTTTCTTTTTAGAATGTACGGTGAACCTGTAAATCCTAGTTTTTCCATGTTCTCTCAGCTTTCCTACATGATCTTTTTAGATCATGGATGTTTCGCTCATCCAAGTGTGTCAGTTTGCTACAGGGCCTTTTTAGTCTTTTAAGGGTGCCACTCTGTCAAGCAGAGCCTAATTCACGCTCCATTAAGAGCCTCTACCATTTGATCAATGGGATGATGTAAAATATCTAAATTTATGGAGTCTATAAGAGCTACTGAACTGCTGTTCTGCTCCTAATGTCCAAGAGCTTGATTTGATTGCAATTTAGGGATGAATTTTTTGGAGTATGTTAAATATTAAAAGATACACAATGATGATCAGACATATTTATATCATTTACTAGGTAAGTCTGTGACTTCTATCCCTCTGGAAATGACTAGATCCCGAGGGTGTTGCCAAGGTTATTAGGGGGTCCTGTAACATGCTGCTTTTAGCTCTAAACTGTCCAACACATTAAGGGAACTTACTGGCTTTAGCATCAGTTGTCTTGTTGACATGAATGTGGAAGTCGCCCATTTTACAATTATCCGATCATAGCTAGTGATGATGGCGACATAAGTTCAGAAAACTGGGTCGAAAAGCCAGTCCATAGTTTAGGGAGGAAGTGGGTATAAGGTTAATGAAAGTACAGCTGGGTCAGCCTTCCAGAGTGAGGGCAATATACTCCAAAGGAAGCTTAATTCGGCCAAAGTTGACTCGTAAATTACCATATTTGTTTGAGAGGAGATGGAGGCAATTCCACCACCTCGTTTGCCTTGTCTAATTGAGTGGAAGAAATTATAATTTTGGGGACAAGTCTCAACAAGAACAGCTTGGCCGTCTGAAGTCAGCCAGGTTTCAACAAGAAACAGAAAATCCAATTTTTCACTAATAAAATCATTGATTGCAAAGGTTTTTGGTAGTAAGTGCACCTATATTTAGTAAACCCATGTTAGCTGAAAACGCCTCCTGGCTTTTTGGAGGAATATGCTGAGGAATGGAAAGAGAATATTTGTTAGGTTTCTAGTTTTAAATTTGTCTTTTCTTTTTGCACTATCACGTTGGGTAGAAATCAACGTTGGAATAGAACTATAAGCATAAGTCATGCTATTGCATTACACAGCTTGGATCTATGGTAGTAGTATTGTATGTTACCCTGCAGAAAACATTCTCAGACTCATCCACATGTATAATGCCATTTCGAATCAATACCTGGGGGCGAATCTGTAATATTTTCTACAGAATGTCAATGTCTCAATTATTGGGGCCTATGTTGTCAGAGAGTAGCCTGGCTCCATGTTGGTTTGGGTGGAGACCATCACGCTTCAGCATACTGGGCCTCTCCCAGAACAAGCCCCAGTTGTTGACATAGGGGATGCTTAGGGGAAGCAGTAAGCGTTTGAGCCAGGTGTGGAGATCGGACAGTCCTGGACCATCTCTCAGCACCTTTTTCTGTAGGTAGGGAGAGGCCAGAGAGATGACAAAGCTGTTTTTCTGTGCCCATCAGAGTGGTGATGAGAGTTTTGTAGTTTTCCTGCAGTGCTACTGACTGCTTATCTCTGATGTCGTTAGGCCCCCGGTAATGATGATGTTGTTGACCTTGGTGTGGCGGGCCAGGATGCTTGGGAGTTTCTGCTAGATGTCAAGGACCTTGGCACCAGGAAGCAGTAGACCTTGGAGGGACAGCTACATGATGGGGAATGCAGAGGTCTCTAACCATGGAACTGCCGATGACCAGGGTGGGGTTGATGAGGGGTCCGGGAGAGGGGGTCGGGGGCCGACTTTGAGGAGGGACAGGATGGTTGTCACCGGGGCTGGAGGGCTCCTCATCCCTCGGGTCAGAATGGCATAAGCGATTTTCAGTCGTTATAGGTTGGGCTGGGCCTGAGTGCCGTCCGGACCCGCCTGCCCGTGCTTGTGATGCTTGTTTCCTCGCCATGGCTCAGGGCTGGTGTGGGAGTGGAGCCGGCCAGCAGAGCAGGGTTTGGTTCTCAACAGAGGCCGGGGAGAGGCAACAGGGACAGAAGTTACATTAGTGCATGGCATGGTTAAAGTATTGAGGACAGAGTGAAATGAGGGCATCTGGCATTTGTGTGTGTAAGAGAGGTAAACGTTACTTACGGGAGAGAATGGTGTCGAGGAACTGTTCATCCTTCTCAATCTGATGGAGGGTCGCTATTCTGGCCGAGGAAGTTCCACTATCTTTTCTGGAGAAGGGCGAGCGAGTCGCAGCCTGGTGCACAGCTGAGGGGAGTCATCGTGGTCGCTGGCGAGGGCCTCGCTGGTGTCAACTGTTTTTAAACGTTTGTTTACGCTGGTTGGCTAGCAACAGCGATATCGTGCAGTTCATTTGATAACTTTCGAACACAGGTAAGCGGGTAAGTAATCTGAGAAGATCTCACTTTTTATATTTGAGTCACTAGTTTTGAGAGACGTTAGAAGGAATTTGATGCTTTCTTCTTCAGATATCGCTTTCCTTGGGTCTTCGCTATTATTTGCAGCCCTTGATACTGGCTTAACGTTTAACGCTAACGTTTGACAGAAAAAGTTTGGCGATCAAGGTTATATAGAGTCCGATAATCCAAAGCCTCGAGCAACAACAGTTTATGCAAGAGCTTGTTCCTGAGATATAATCGGTAGCCAGTAAATCCATTAAAAGTAAGATGGTAACAGGAGATTTAATATATACTTATATACTCACACAGACAGACATACACACACACTCACACACACACAATATATACACTCAGACATACACGCTCACACACACACACACACACACACACACACACACAGACATACACACTCACACACAGATATACACACTCACACACACAAATACACACACACACACAGATATACACTCACACACACAGATATACACACACACAGACATATATAAAATGATTTTTACTATTTTTACTAGAGAACATTATTTGTAACACAGGCAGGGGAACTGGCTAAATATGGTTTGCTTTAATTTTGATATAAGCTCACCTTGTCTCAAATCCAAAGAGGAGGATGAGGGATTCTATTGCTCTCACTTCCTGGTGTGACAGTTTCAGTTTGAGGGCCATTAAAGATCTGCTTCTACAACATAACTTAAGATCTACTGATCTGCAAGCTATGGCCTGCCTAATTGTGCTGACATTAAGTCTATTCATTTGACAGATGTCAAATTAGGCTATTAGAATGATCTAAACAGCATTCAAAGTCAATGAGCTCACCAAGCCATGTTCCACATACAAAGGGTGCTCACTGTATTGAGCAAGACATATTTTACCAATTTTAGCTAAGACAAACTTACAGAAACATTATAGTCTATAATCCATTTTTGTTGAAATTAAAACAATATGTCAAAGTTAGGCTTGGGTATTCTGTTTGAGAATGGTGTGGCATAGTGGTAAGTTATGTAAACATGCATTGTTAGTGTAGTTAATTTATTTAGTAGTACCTCCAGATTACATGTATAACCAAATTATCATTTGAAAGTGTATGTTCTGCTTTTTCAATGGGTTGTCTCTGTTCGTTTTAGCACTCAATGGTTATGAGATATTCAAGTAGCACCATGGGTTTCGCTTTCTAGTTTGTGCCTCACCTTCATTGAAAAAGAAGTCAGCTACCACAATTGTTTCCCCTCATTTTGTTTTCCTCCTTCTCCTGTCTCTTCCTTTCTTTGGTAGCCTGATTTGGCTGTCTTTGAGAAATACATTTCACAGCAGAAGTTGATGCTCAACTGAACTAACACTATAACAATAATTATTTGAAGGCCAAATTTCGCCGCTAAAAAAGAAAAAGACATAGTCCAGTCCATACAACTTCATTTCACTGAAGAAATACTGACTATGCTTTTTTAAAACGGCTAATTTAAATTCAGGAATTTCCAGAGCTGCGTTACTCCACACTTGGCAATCGACTCCTACGGACTTTCCCTGAAGATGGCAAAGACGGCAACATTTCCAGAAAGGTACTGGCTTGATGAAATTCATTCTGGACTCTCTATCCCACTCACATAAAGACCTCGATACTTCGTTTGGCTTTAGACCCTTCTACTCACTACCACGTATGTACTGTTGTTTGGAACTGTAGAAGAGGTATAAAAATACGCTTTGTAGCGCTAAATGACATGCCCGCTAGCCACTTCCAGGCTAACGAAGTTTTGACTAAAACGGTAATATCGAACTCAAAACACATCCTAACGACATGATTATTAGGATGTCTACTCAACGATGTAATTCCAATCATCCGTAGTACCCGATCTAAAGCATTTTACTCCTCGATAATTCCTTTAAGTCAAAACTAGGTTTCTACAGGTAAAAAGCTGAATATAACTTCATTTTATGTCAACAAACCCAACCTGTGTCCACACATGTAGTTGAACTGCATTATGCTATTTCAACCAGAAAAAGCAATGATAAAGCATTTATTGAAATATTGAAAAAGTAGTTCTTTAATCAATCAATTAACCACCTCTCAACATCAAATGGTATTTTGATTACTTTCAGTCTGGTTTTCGGGCAAATCACAGCACTGAACAGCTCTCATTAAAGCTCTAATGACACACGCCAACAGATTCAGGTAAAACATCAGTCCTAGTTACTGGACCCTAGCATTTGACACTGTTGATCACAATATTTACTTGTTGCGACCAGAACACTGCTGATTTACAGGCATAGTTATCAGCTGGTTAAAATCATATCTACAAGAAAGGAGCTTTTGCCATTGAAACTGTACCAACACCAACGCCCTAACCTTGTGGTGTTCTCAGGGTCATCTTGGGGCCACTATTATTCAACCTCTATATGTCTCATTTCGATGCAAATAATTCAAAATAATTTGATTTCATATCATAGCTATGCAGATGACACACAAATTTACTTAGCTCTATCACCAAACAACTATGGTCCTCTCTTTGAATCTATGTGTCAGTATAGAACAAATCAACACTCTGATGTCTCAAAATTTTCTTCAGCTGAACAAAGAAAAACTGAAGTAATTATTATATTTGCAAAAATGAGGAAAGACTTAGGTTGCCACCTTCCCTTGACACCAAAGGGGGTTGGAAGGCAAGGATGCATTTGGTTAAATATCTTTGGTGTATTAATTGACAGTGATCTAAATTTCAACAGCCACGAAAAGGAACCAAATCAGCTTTTTACCACCTCAAAAATATTGTCAACCAGTGGGTTGATGTCAAAAACATGACTTAGAAAAACTCATTCATGCATTTATCTCCAGCAGGTTGATTACTGCAGCTGGACTCGTTCAGGCCTTCCTAAAATACTATTAAACAGCTTCAGGTGATACAAAATGCAGCAGCTAGGACTCTATTGTTCAAAAGAACTGACCATTACTTCCAATTTTCAAGTCCCACTGGCTTCCAGTAAGTCACAGAATTGACTTTAAAGTTACTATTGTTTGTTTATAAATCAGTAATGGGACAGGACCTAAATACTTGTCAGACATGCTTTCAGTACACACACCTTTCTCAACCTCTCAGGTCCCAGGTGAAAACCTGCTAGTAAAACCTACAGCAGTTAGAACTACAACATGGTGATGCAGCTTAGCCGTTGCGGCTCAGCTAGAACCAACTTCGGATGACATTAAAAGGCCCCAACTGTAGCCAGTTTTAAATCTAGACCTAAGACCAAACTGTTCTCAGACGCTTTCTGCTAACTGCAGTTTTAGTTATAAATTCTGAATCTGCCTCTGATAATTATTCTACTTTGTCTTTTTATTACTTTTTTTAATGTTACTTTGCCTTTGTTTTTGCTTACTAATTATTCTTTATTTTTAAATGATTTTACCTTGTGTTTTATGTTTTCTTTTATTATGATCTTACTCTCACCATTCTCTGACCACGTCTTCTATGCTTTTTATTTGTTATTATTGTTTGGTTTTGTTTATAAAGCACATTGAATGACCTCTGTGTATGAAATGCTATATAAATAAACTTGACTTGACCTGACTTGACATGGATTTGTTTAAGCTAGCAAACAGTTAGCATAAGTTCGGCAGAACAACGGATGTTAAGCAAGGTAAGAAACACCATTTAAAACAAGTTTTTGTTTCTACTTCTCTTTCCGGGACCTGGTAGTCTCATGTTGCAAGGTTGGTTTTCCGCCTGAGGACGCTAGGGCAGCGTGGAAAAGTCACTATTTTCATTTGGAACTGGTCATTTAACCATCCAATGATTTCCTAAACGGGCTTATTATGTTGAATAGTTGCCAAGTTCTCCTTTAAGAACTGGCATGTTAATTGAATGATATAGTGAAGACCTGCTATATGCCACTGTCCATGAGTTTCGGTATATATTCTACTGCATCTACAAAATCCCTGTACTATGTCTGTCATGTGGATATAAATACATGGTTAAAATGTGTGTGTGTGTGTGTGTGTGTGGGTGTGTGTATGTGTACTAGGTTTGTGTGTGTGTAGGCGCGCGGCACACGCATATCCGTGGCGTGTGCGGTGTGTGTGTGTGTGTATTTAAGCTCTGGAGGTAAACCTTGAACCCATCTGTTTAATTCTCATCAGCAGGCCTGTGTGGAGCCCAGCAACGGTGTGTGTGTGTGTGGTGTGCAGACATGTGTGTGCTGCACCTGTGTGTGTGTGCATGCGTGTGTGTGCGGCCTGTGTGTGCATGCGGTGTGTGTGTGTGTGTGTGTGTGTTTGCGTTCAGTGCATGTGTGTATGTGTGTGTGTGTGTGTACTGTATGCATGTGTGTGTGTGCTCGTTCATTCACTTCTGTCAGCATCAGGAGCTCTGTCCTGCCGCCACACAGCAGGGCTTTATTCGCCTTCTCTTCCCTGACCTGCCAAACCCAGAGAGCACCTGACAGCCAGCCGGAGCAGAGCCAGCCAGCATCCGGACCCAGCCTGCAGACAGCAGTCTCTTATTCTGTTTTGGGCTTTTTATTTGCCAGCCTGCTAGTGACCCGCCAGCCTGTGGAGAAAGAGAGAGGATGACA
>NW_025962254.1:0-18713 GCF_017589495.1 Alosa alosa
CACGAGACTGTCATAATTGATAGAACACCGGCACACTACATTAAACAGCGATCCCATAGCATAATGGGAGAAGTTCCTGTGCAAAGCACTTGAAGCATTGTGCCGCCGCCACAGGTTCTAATCCTCCTTCGCGGATGTGATCACAGCGTCTCCCGCAATTTTACCGTAGCCTGTGTCAGTGCAATCGCTGATCGCGAGAACATGCGTCCGCGGCGCGCGAATGCATCTTAAGAAGCCAATTGAGTTAACTGTTTCTAACTGTTTGCTGTCTTTTGTTACAGGCGCTGTTTACTGAGGGCACCTATTAACCACTGATATCAATTGCAACAGCCAGAGAAATAAAAATCATTTTTACAGAAGGAGGGCCTTTGGTTTACAAACGCTACGGCCAGCGCCACGAGACTGTCATAATTGATAGAACACCGAAAGCACTACATTAAACAGCGATCCCATAGCATAATGGAGTAGTCGCTGTGCAAAGCACTTGAAGATTCTGCCAGCGCCACAGGTTCTAACACTGCTTCGCGGACGTGACCACCGCGTCTCCCCGCTAATTTTACCGTAGCCTGTGTCAGTGCAATCGCTGATCGCGAGAACATGCGCCCCGCGCGCGTACTCTTAAGAAGCCAATTGCGTGAATGTTTCTAACTGTTTGCTGTCTTTTGTTGCGCTGTTTACTGAGGGCACTCATATTAACCACTGATATCAATTGCAACAGCAAGAGAAATAAAAAATCATTTTTACGAGAAGGAGGGCCTTTGGTTTACAAACGCTACGGCCAGCGTCAAGAGACTGTCATAATTGATAGAACACCGAGCACTACAATAAACAGCGATCCCATAGCACAATGGAGTAGTCTCTGTGCAAAGCACTTGAAGCATTGTGCCAGCTGCCACAGGTTCTAATCCTGCTTCGCGATGTGACCACCGCGGTCTCCGCTAATTTTACCGGTAGCCTGTGTCAGTGTGCACGCTGATCGCGAGAACATGCGTCCGGTGTGCGCGCGACTTAAGAAGCCAATTGCGTTACTGTTTCTAACTGTTTGCTGTCTTTTGTTGCGCTTGTTTACTGAGGGCACCATATTAACCACTGATATCAATTGCAACAGCCAGAGAAATAAAAATCATTTTTTACAAGAAGGAGGGCCTTTGGTTTACAAACGCTACGGCCAGCGTCAAGAGACTGTCATAATTGATAGAACACCGAGCACTACATTAAACAGCGATCCCATAGCACAATGGAGTAGTCTCTGTGCAAAGCACTTGAAGCATTGTGCCAGCGTCACAGGTTCTAATCCTCCTTCGTGATGTGACCACCGCGGTCTCCCGTTAATTTTACCGGTAGCCTGTGTCAGTGCAATCGCTGATCGCGAAACATGCGTCCGTATGCGGCGGCGCGATCTCTTAAGAAGCCAATTAATGTAACTGTTTCTAACTGTTTGCTGTCTTTTTGTTGCGCTGTTTACTGAGGGCACTCATATTAACCACTGATATCAATTGCAAAAGCCAGAGAAATAAAAATCATTTTTCACGAGAAGGAGGGCCTTTGGTTTACAAACACTACGGTCAGCGTCAAGAGACTGTCATAATTGATAGAACACCGAGCACTACATTAAACAGCTTATCCCATAGCACAATGGAGTAGTCGCCAGAAAAGCACTTGAAGTATTCTGCCAGCGCCACAGGTTCTAATCCTGCTTCGCGGACGCGACCACCGCGTCTCCCCGTTAATTTTACCGTGTCCGTAGCCTATGTCAGTGCAATCGCTGATCACGAAACGCGATGGAGTGCGACTCTTTAAAAAGCCAGTTCCGCTACTGTTTCTAACTGTTTGCTGTCTTTTGTTGCGCTGTTTACTGAGGGCACTCATATTAACCACTGATATCAATTGCAACAGCCAGAGAAATAAAAATCATTTTTTATGTAAGGAGGGCCTTTGGTTTACAAACGCTACGGCCAGCGTCAAGAGACTGTCATAATTGATAGAACACCGAGCACTACATTAAACAGCGATCCCATAGCACAATGGAGTAGTCTCTGTGCAAAGCACTTGAAGCATTGTGCCAGCGTCACAGGTTCTAAATCTCCTTCGCGGATGTGACCACCGCTGTCTCCCCGCTAATTTTACCGTAGCCTGTGTCAGTGCAATCGCTGATCGCGAGAACATGCGTCCGCAAGGCGCGATCTCTTAAGAAGCCAATTGCGGAACTGTTTCTAACTGTTTGCTGTCTTTTGTTGCGCTTGTTTACTGAGGGCACTCATATTAACCACTGATATCAATTGCAACAGCCAGAGAAATAAAAATCATTTTTACGAGAAGGAGGGCCTTTGGTGTACAAACGCTACGGCCAGCGTCACGAGACTGTCATAATTGATAGAACACCGAGCACTACATTAAACAGCGATCCCATAGCATAATGGAGTAGTCGCTGTGCAAAGCACTTGAAGCATTCTGCCAGCGTCACAGGTTCTAATCCTCCTTCGTGACGTGACCACCGCGGTCTCCCGTTACTTTTACCGGTAGCCTGTGTCAGTGCAATCGCTGATCGCGAGAACATGCGCGGCCCAAGGCGCGATCTTTAAGAAGCCAATTGCGTGAATGTTTCTAACTGTTGGCTGTCTTTTTGTTGCGCTGTTTACTGAGGGCACTCATATTAACCACTGATATCAATTGCAACAGCAAGAGAAATAAAAATCATTTTTTACGAGAAGGAGGGCCTTTGGTTTACAAACGCTACGGCCAGCGTCAAGAGACTGTCATAATTGATAGAACACCGAGCACTACAATAAACAGCGATCCCATAGCACAATGGAGTAGTCTCTGTGCAAAGCACTTGAAGCATTGTGCCAGCGTCACAGGTTCTAATCCTGCTTCGGATGTGACCACCGCGTCTCCCGCGCTAATTTTACCGTAGCCTGTGTCAGTGCAATCGCTGATCGCGAGAACGCGGCGTCCGCGGTATGTATGATCTTTAAGAAGCCAATTGCGCTACTGTTTCTAACTGTTTGCTGTCTTTTGTTGCGCTTCGTTTACTGAGGGCACCTATATTAACCACTGATATCAATTGCAACAGCCAGAGAAATAAAAAATCATTTTTACGAGAAGGAGGGCCTTTGGTTTACAAACGCTACGGCCAGCGTCAAGAGACTGTCATAATTGATAGAACACCGAGCACTACATTAAACAGCGATCCCATAGCACAATGGAGTAGTCGCTGTGCAAAGCACTTGAAGCATTGTGCCAGCGTCACAGGTTCTAATCCTCCTTCGCGATGTGACCACAGCGTCTCCCCGCTAATTTTACCGTAGCCTGTGTCAGTGCAATCGCTGATCGCGAGAACATGCGCCCGCGGCGCGCATCTCTTAAGAAGCCAATTGCGCATTGTTTCTAACTGTTTGCTGTCTTTTGTTGGCGCTGTTTACTGAGGGCACTCATATTAACCACTGATATCAATTGCAACAGCCAGAGAAATAAAAATCATTTTTACGAGAAGGAGGGCCTTTGGTTTACAAACGCCACGGCCAGCGCCAAGAGACTGTCATAATTGATAGAACACCGAAAGCACTACATTAAACAGCCGCATCCCATAGCATAATGGAGTAGTCGCTGTGCAAAGCACTTGAAGCATTGTGCCAGCGCCACAGGTTCTAATCCTCCTTCGCGGATGTGACCACCGCGTCTCCCCGCTACTTTTACCGGTAGCCTGTGTCAGTGCAATCGCTGATCGCGAGAACATGCGTCCGTGCGTGCGATCTCTTAAGAAGCCAATTGCGTGAATGTTTCTAACTGTTGGCTGTCTTTTTGTTGCGCTGTTTACTGAGGGCACTCATATTAACCACTGATATCAATTGCAACAGCCAGAGAAATAAAAATCATTTTTACGAGAAGGAGGGCCTTTGGTGTACAAACGCTACGGCCAGCGTCACGAGACTGTCATAATTGATAGAACACCGAGCACTACATTAAACAGCGATCCCATAGCACAATGGAGTAGTCTCTGTGCAAAGCACTTGAAGCATTGTGCCAGCGTCACAGGTTCTAATCCTCCTTCGTGATGTGACCACCGCGGTCTCCCGTTAATTTTACCGGTAGCCTGTGTCAGTGCAATCGCTGATCGCGAAACATGCGCCCGCGCGCGCGCGCATGCGATCTCTTAAGAAGCCAATTGCGAACTGTTTCTAACTGTTTGCTGTCTTTTGTTGCGCTGTTTACTGAGGGCACCTATATTAACCACTGATATCAATTGCAAAAGCCAGAGAAATAAAAATCATTTTTCACGATGAAGGAGGGCCTTTGGTTTACAAACACTACGGTCAGCGTCAAGAGACTGTCATAATTGATAGAACACCGAGCACTACATTAAACAGCGATCCCATAGCACAATGGAGTAGTCGCTGTGCAAAGCACTTGAAGTATTCTGCCAGCGTCACAGGTTCTAATCCTGCTTCGCGGATTGTGACCACCGCTGTCTCCCCGCTAATTTTACCTGTGTCCGGTAGCCTATGTCAGTGCAATCGCTGATCACGAGAATGTGCGTGAGTGCGATCTCTTAAAAAGCCAGTTCCGTTACTGTTTCTAACTGTTTGCTGTCTTTTTGTTGCGCTGTTTACTGAGGGCACTCATATTAACCACTGATATCAATTGCAACAGCCAGAGAAATAAAAATCATTTTTACGAGAAGGAGGGCCTTTGGTTTACAAACGCTACGGCCAGCGTCAAGAGACTGTCATAATTGATAGAACACCGAGCACTACATTAAACAGCGATCCCATAGCACAATGGAGTAGTCTCTGTGCAAAGCACTTGAAGCATTGTGCCAGCGTCACAGGTTCTAAATCCTCCTTCGCGATGTGTGACCACCGCGTCTCCCCGCTAATTTTACCGTAGCCTGTGTCAGTGCAATCGCTGATCGCGAGAACATGCGTCCGGCGCGATCTCTTTAAGAAGCCAATTATGAACTGTTTCTAACTGTTTGCTGTCTTTTGTTGCGCTTGTTTACTGAGGGCACTCATATTAACCACTGATATCAATTGCAACAGCCAGAGAAATAAAAATCATTTTTTACGAGAAGGAGGGCCTTTGGTGTACAAACGCCACGGCCAGCGCCACGAGACTGTCATAATTGATAGAACACCGAAACTACTACATTAAACAGCCATCCCATAGCATAATGGAGTAGTCGCTGTGCAAAGCACTTGAAGCATTCTGCCAGCGTCACAGGTTCTAATCCTCCTTCGTGACGTGACCACCGCGGTCTCCCCGCTATTTTACCGTAGCCTGTGTCAGTGCAATCGCTGATCGCGAGAACATGCGTCCGTGCGTGCGATCTCTTAAGAAGCCAATTGCGTGAATGTTTCTAACTGTTGGCTGTCTTTTTGTTGCGCTGTTTACTGAGGGCACTCATATTAACCACTGATATCAATTGCAACAGCCAGAGAAATAAAAATCATTTTTACGAGAAGGAGGGCCTTTGGTGTACAAACGCCACGCCAGCCCAAGAGACTGTCATAATTGATAGAACACCGAAAGCACTACATTAAACAGCCGCATCCCATAGCACAATGGAGTAGTTCCTGTGCAAAGCACTTGAAGCATTGTGCCAGCCGCCACAGGTTCTAATCCTGCTTCGCGGATGTGACTCACCGCGTCTCCCCGCTAATTTTACCGTAGCCTGTGTCAGTGCAATCGCTGATCGCGAGAACATGCGCCCGCGTGCGGTGTGCGCATGATCTCTTAAGAAGCCAATTGCAACTGTTTCTAACTGTTTGCTGTCTTTTGTTGCGCTGTTTACTGAGGGCACTCATATTAACCACTGATATCAATTGCAACAGCCAGAGAAATAAAAATCATTTTTACGAAGGAGGGCCTTTGGTTTACAAACGCCACGGCCAGCAGCCAAGAGACTGTCATAATTGATAGAACACCGAAGCACTACATTAAACAGCCATCCCATAGCATAATGGAGTAGTCGCTGTGCAAAGCACTTGAAGCATTGTGCCAGCGTCACAGGTTCTAATCCTCCTTCGTGATGTGACCACCGCGGTCTCCCGTTAATTTTACCGGTAGCCTGTGTCAGTGCAATCGCTGATCGCGAGAACATGCGTCCGTGCGTGCGATCTCTTAAGAAGCCAATTGCGTGACTGTTTCTAACTGTTTGCTGTCTTTTGTTGCGCTTGTTTACTGAGGGCACTCATATTAACCACTGATATCAATTGCAACAGCCAGAGAAATAAAAATCATTTTTTACGAGAAGGAGGGCCTTTGGTTTACAAACGCCACGCCAGAGCCACGAGACTGTCATAATTGATAGAACACCGAAAGCACTACATTAAACAGCCATCCCATAGCATAATGGAGTAGTCTCTGTGCAAAGCACTTGAAGCATTGTGCCAGCGCCACAGGTTCTAATCCTCCTTCGCGGATGTGACCACCGCGTCTCCCGCTAATTTTACCGTAGCCTGTGTCAGTGCAATCGCTGATCGCGAAACATGCGCGCCCGCGTATGCGCGATCGATCTTTAAGAAGCCAATTGCGTAACTGTTTCTAACTGTTTGCTGTCTTTTTGTTGCGCTGTTTACTGAGGGCACTCATATTAACCACTGATATCAATTGCAAAAGCCAGAGAAATAAAAATCATTTTTCACGAGAAGGAGGGCCTTTGGTTTACAAACACTACGGCCAGCGTCAAGAGACTGTCATAATTGATAGAACACCGAAAGCACTACATTAAACAGCTTATCCCATAGCACAATGGAGTAGTCTCTGTGCAAAGCACTTGAAGTATTCTGCCAGCCACAGGTTCTAATCCTGCTTCGTGAATTGACCACCGCGTCTCCCCGTTAAACCGTTCCGTAGCCTGTGTCAGTGCAATCGCTGATCACGAACATGCGTATGTATGTAGTGCGATCTCTTAAGAAGCCAGTTCCGCACTGTTTCTAACTGTTTGCTGTCTTTTGTTGTTGCGCTGTTTACTGAGGGCACTCATATTAACCACTGATATCAATTGCAACAGCCAGAGAAATAAAAATCATTTTTTTACGAGAAGGAGGGCCTTTGGTTTACAAACGCCACGCCAGCGCCAAGAGACTGTCATAATTGATAGAACACCGAGCACTACATTAAACAGCGATCCCATAGCACAATGGAGTAGTCTCTGTGCAAAGCACTTGAAGCATTGTGCCAGCGTCACAGGTTCTAAATCTCCTTCGTGATGTGACCACCGCGGTCTCCCGTTAATTTTACCGGTAGCCTGTGTCAGTGCAATCGCTGATCGCGAGAACATGCGTCCGTGCGCGTATGCGATCTCTTAAGAAGCCAATTGGCGCGGAATGTTTCTAACTGTTTGCTGTCTTTTTGTTGGCGCTGTTTACTGAGGGCACCCATATTAACCACTGATATCAATTGCAACAGCCAGAGAAATAAAAATCATTTTTACGAAAGGAGGGCCTTTGGTGTACAAACGCCACGGCCAGCGCCACGAGACTGTCATAATTGATAGAACACCGAAAGCACTACATTAAACAGCCATCCCATAGCATAATGGAGTAGTCGCTGTGCAAAGCACTTGAAGCATTCTGCCAGCCACAGGTTCTAATCCTCCTTCGTGAATTGACCACCGCGTCTCCCCGCTACTTTTACCGGTAGCCTGTGTCAGTGCACCGCTGATCGCGAGAACATGCGTGTATGCGGCGATTCTTAAGAAGCCAATTATGCGACTGTTTCTAACTGTTTGCTGTCTTTTGTTGCGCTTGTTTACTGAGGGCACCTATATTAACCACTGATATCAATTGCAACAGCCAGAGAAATAAAAATCATTTTTACGAGAAGGAGGGCCTTTGGTTTACAAACGCTACGGCCAGCGTCAAGAGACTGTCATAATTGATAGAACACCGAGCACTACATTAAACAGCGATCCCATAGCACAATGGAGTAGTCTCTGTGCAAAGCACTTGAAGCATTGTGCCAGCGCCACAGGTTCTAATCCTGCTTCGTGAATTGACCACCGCGTCTCCCCTTAATTTTACCGGTAGCCTGTGTCAGTGCAATCGCTGATCGCGAAACATGCGCCCGGTATGCGCGTATGATCTCTTAAGAAGCCAATTGCGTACTGTTTCTAACTGTTTGCTGTCTTTTGTTGCGCTGTTTACTGAGGGCACTATATTAACCACTGATATCAATTGCAACAGCCAGAGAAATAAAAATCATTTTTACGAGAAGGAGGGCCTTTGGTTTACAAACGCCACGCCAGCGCCACGAGACTGTCATAATTGATAGAACACCGAAAGCACTACATTAAACAGCGATCCCATAGCATAATGGAGTAGTCGCTGTGCAAAGCACTTGAAGCATTGTGCCAGCGTCACAGGTTCTAATCCTCCTTCGTGACGTGACCACCGCGGTCTCCCGTTAATTTTACCGGTAGCCTGTGTCAGTGCAATCGCTGATCGCGAGAACATGCGTCCGCGGCGGAGCGCGCATCTCTTAAGAAGCCAATTGGCGAATGTTTCTAACTGTTTGCTGTCTTTTTTTGCGCGCTGTTTACTGAGGGCACCTATATTAACCACTGATATCAATTGCAACAGCCAGAGAAAATAAAAATCATTTTTACGAGAAGGAGGGCCTTTGGTTGATAAACGCTACGGCCAGAGTCACGAGACTGTCATAATTGATAGAACACCGAGCACTACATTAAACAGCGATCCCATAGCATAATGGAGTAGTCTCTGTGCAAAGCACTTGAAGCATTGTGCCAGCGCCACAGGTTCTAATCCTCCTTCGTGAATGTGACCACCGCGTCTCCCGCTAATTTTACCGGTAGCCTGTGTCAGTGCAATCGCTGATCGCGAACATGCGTATGTAAGGCGCGGCGATCTCTCTTAAGAAGCCACCCATGCGTGAATGTTTCTAACTGTTTGCTGTCTTTTGTTGCGCTTGTTTACTGAGGGCACTCATATTAACCACTGATATCAATTGCAAACAGCCAGAGAAATAAAAAATCATTTTTTTACTTAGAAGGAGGGCCTTTGGTTTACAAACGCCACGGCCAGCCAAGAGACTGTCATAATTGATAGAACACCGAGCACTACATTAAACAGCCATCCCATAGCACAATGGAGTAGTTCTGTGCAAAGCACTTGAAGCATTGTGCCAGCGCCACAGGTTCTAATCCTGCTTAGTGAATTGACCACCCGCGTCTCCTCGCTAATTTTACCGTAGCCTGTGTCAGTGCAATCGCTGATCGCGAGAACATGCGGCGTTTGCGCGCGGCGGCGATCTCTTAAGAGCCAATTGCGAACTGTTTCTAACTGTTTGCTGTCTTTTTTGTTTCGCGCTTGTTTACTGAGGGCACTCATATTAACCACTGATATCAATTGCAACAGCCAGAGAAATAAAAATCATTTTTACGCAGAAGGAGGGCCTTTGGTTTACAAACGCTACGGCCAGCGCCAAGAGACTGTCATAATTGATAGAACACCGAAAGCACTACATTAAACAGCCATCCCATAGCATAATGGAGTAGTCCCTGTGCAAAGCACTTGAAGCATTGTGCCAGCCGCCACAGGTTCTAATCCTCCTTAGTGAATTGACCACCACCGCGTCTCCCGTTAATTTTACCGGTAGCCTGTGTCAGTGCAATCGCTGATCACGGTGAACATGCGGCGCAAGGCGCAAAGCATTTCTTACAGTCATTTGCGCGCGAACTGTTTCTAACTGTTTGCTGTCTTTTTGTTGCGCTGTTTACTGAGGGCACTCATATTAACCACTGATATCAATTGCAACAGCCAGAGAAATAAAAATCATTTTTTACGAGAAGGAGGGCCTTTGGTTTACAAACGCTACGGCCAGCGTCAAGAGACTGTCATAATTGATAGAACACCGAGCACTACATTAAACAGCGATCCCATAGCACAATGGAGTAGTCTCTGTGCAAAGCACTTGAAGCATTGTGCCAGCCACAGGTTCTAATCCTCCTTAGTGAATTGACCACCAGCGTCTCCCCGCTACTTTTACCGTGTAGCCTGTGTCAGTGCAATCGCTGATCGCGAGAACATGCGGCGTAAGCGTATGCGCGTATGCATCTTTAAGAAGCCAATTGGCGAACTGTTTCTAACTGTTTGCTGTCTTTTGTTGCTTGTTTACTGAGGGCACTCATATTAACCACTGATATCAATTGCAACAGCCAGAGAAATAAAAATCATTTTTTTACGAAGGAGGGCCTTTGGTTTACAAACGCCACGGCCAGCGTCCACGAGACTGTCATAATTGATAGAACACCGAGCACTACATTAAAACAGCCATCCCATAGCATAATGGAGTAGTCGCTGTGCAAAGCACTTGAAGCATTGTGCCAGCCCACAGGTTCTAATCCTCCTTAGTGAATTGACCAATCGGGTTCCTCCGCTAATTTTACCAGTAGCCTGTAGCCTGTGTCAGTGCAATTGCTGATCGCGAGAACATGCGTCCGGCGGCGCATACATCTCTTAAGAAGCCAATTATGAATGTTTCTAACTGTTGGCTGTCTTTTGTTGCGCTGTTTACTGAGGGCACCTATATTAACCACTGATATCAATTGCAACAGCCAGAGAAATAAAAAAATCATTTTTACGAGAAGGAGGGCCTTTGGTTTACAAACGCCACGGCCAGAGTCACGAGACTGTCATAATTGATAGAACACCGAAAGCACTACATTAAACAGCCATCCCATAGCATAATGGAGTAGTCTCTGTGCAAAGCACTTTGAAGCATTGTGCCAGCCTCACAGGTTCTAATCCTGCTTCGTGGATGAACCACCGCGGTCTCCCGCTAATTTTACCGTAGCCTGTGTCAGTCAGTGCAATCATGATCGCGAGAACAACGCGGCCCCGCATGCAAGCGTATGATTCTTAAGAAGCCAATTATGCGACTGTTTCTAACTGTTTGCTGTCTTTTGTTGCGCTGTTTACTGAGGGCACTCATATTAACCACTGATATCAATTGCAACAGCCAGAGAAAAAAAATCATTTTTTGACGAGAAGGAGGGCCTTGGTTTACAAACGCCACGGTCAGCGCCAAGAGACTGTCATAATTGATAGAACACCGAAAGCACTACATTAAACAGCGATCCCATAGCATAATGGAGTAGTCTCTGTGCAAAGCACTTGAAGTATTCTGCCAGCCACAGGTTCTAATCCTGCTCGCGACGTGACCACCGCGTCTCCCCGCTAATTTTACCGTGTCCGTAGCCTGTGTCAGTGCAATCGCTGATCGCAAGAACATGTGCGAGTGCATGTATCTCTTAAAAGCCAGTTGCGTTATTGTTTCTAACTGTTTGCCGTCTTTTGTTGCGCTTGTTTACTGAGGGCACCCATATTAACCACTGATATCAATTGCAACAGCCAGAGAAATAAAAATCATTTTTTTTACGAAGGAGGGCCTTTGGTTTACAAACGCCACAGCCAGCGCCAAGAGACTGTCATAATTGATAGAACAATCGGCACTACATTAAACAGCGATCCCATAGCACAATGGAGTAGTCTCTGTGCAAAGCACTTGAAGCATTGTGCCAGCCACACAGGTTCTAATCCTGTTTAGTGAATTGACCACCGCGGTCTCCCCCGCTAATTTTACCGGGTAGCCTGTGTCAGTGCAATCGCTGATCGCGAGAACATGCGCCGTCCGCGGCGCGGCGTATGCATCTCTTAAGAAGCCAATTGCGCTTAATGTTTCTAACTGTTTGCTGTCTTTTGTTGCGCTTGTTTACTGAGGGCACTCATATTAACCACTGATATCAATTGCAACAGCCAGAGAAATAAAAATCATTTTTTTTAGAAGGAGGGCCTTTGGTTTACAAACGCCACGGCCAGCGCCACGACTGTCATAATTGATAGAACACCGAGCACTACATTAAACAGCGATCCCATAGCATAATGGAGTAGTCGCTGTGCAAAGCACTTGAAGCATTGTGCCAGCCCACAGGTTCTAATCCTGCTTAGTGAATTGACCACCGCCGTCTCCCCGCAATTTTGCCGTAGCCTGTGTCAGTGCAATCGCTGATCGCGAGAACATGGCGCGGCGTATGCGTTAAGAAGATCTAAGAAGCCAATTGCGTTACTGTTTCTAACTGTTTGCTGTCTTTTGTTGCGCTGTTTACTGAGGGCACTCATATTAACCACTGATATCAATTGCAACAGCCAGAGAAATAAAAAATCATTTTTACAGAAGGAGGGCCTTTGGTTTACAAACGCTACGGCCAGCCAGCCAAGAGACTGTCATAATTGATAGAACACCGAAAGCACTACATTAAACAGCCATCCCATAGCACAATGGAGTAGTCTCTGTGCAAAGCACTTGAAGCATTGTGCCAGCGCCACAGGTTCTAATCCTCCTTAGTGAATTGACCACAGCGGTCTCCCCGCTAATTTTACCGTGTAGCCTGTGTCAGTGCAATTGCTGATCGCGAGAACATGCGTGCAGCGTAAGGCATGCGATCTTTAAGAAGCCAATTGCGTACTGTTTCTAACTGTTTGCTGTCTTTTGTTGCGCTTGTTTACTGAGGGCACTCATATTAACCACTGATATCAATTGCAACAGCCAGAGAAATAAAAATCATTTTTTTTAGAAGGAGGGCCTTTGGTTTACAAACGCCACGGCCAGCTGGCCACGAGACTGTCATAATTGATAGAACACCGAAAGCACTACATTAAACAGCGATCCCATAGCATAATGGAGTAGTCTCTGTGCAAAAGCACTTGAAGCATTGTGCCAGGCCACAGGTTCTAATCCTGCTTAGTGAATTGACCACCGCCGCCCCTCCCCGCTAATTTTACCGTAGCCTGTGTCAGTGCAATCGCTGATCAAGGAACACATGCGTAAGATGCGGCGCGTATGCGCGGCGATCTTTAAGAAGCCATTTATGGACTGTTTCTAACTGTTTGCTGTCTTTTGTTGTTGCTGTTTACTGAGGGGCACTCATTTAACCACTGATATCAATTGCAACAGCCAGAGAAATAAAAAATCATTTTTAACGAGAAGGAGGGCCTTTGGTTTACAAACGCTACGGCCAGCCAATGCAGACCGTCATAATTGATAGAACACCGAGCACTACATTAAACAGCCATCCCATAGCATAATGGAGTAGTCTCTGTGCAAAGCACTTTGAAGCATTGTGCCAGCCTCACAGGTTCTAATCCTGCTTAGTGAATTGACCCACCGCCGTCTCCCCTCGCAATTTTACCGGTAGCCTGTGTCAGTGTAACCGCTGATCGCAAGAACATGCGCAAGGCAAGATGTATCTCTAAGAAGCCAATTATGCTATTGTTTCTAACTGTTTGCTGTCTTTTGTTGCGCTTGTTTACTGAGGGCACCTTCATATTAACCACTGATATCAATTGCAAATGCACAGCCAGAGAAAAAAAATCATTTTTTCACGAAGGAGGGCCTTTTGGTTTACAAACGCCACGGCCAGCCGCCACGAGACTGTCATAATTGATAGAACACCGAAAGCACTACATTAAACAGCCATCCCATAGCATAATGGAGTAGTCTCTGTACAAAGCACTTGAAGCATTGTGCCAGCGGTTCACAGGTTCTAATCCTGCTTTAGTGAATTGACCACCCGTCTCCTCAAGCACTTTTACCAGTGTCTAGCCTGTGTCAGTGCAATTGCTGATCGCGAGAACACGGCGCGTAAAGACTGGTCGATAGAACACTGGGCGCACAATGGAGAAGCTCTGAAAGCTCTTAAGAAGCCAATTATAATCGTTTTAACTGTTTTAACTGTTTGCTTTTTTTTGCGCTTTTACTGAGGGCACTCATATTAACCACTGATATTACAGCCAGAGAAATAAAAAATCATTTTTTACGAGGGAGGGCCTTTTGGTTTACAAACGCTACGGCCAGCGTCACGAGATTGTCATAATTGATAGAACACTGATACATTAAACAGCATCCCATAGCATAATGGAGAAGTCAGCCAGAGCCAAAGGTTCTAAAAACCGCGTCTTCCGCTATTTTACATTTTTTTATCGCGAGAACATGCGTCCGTAGAAGGAGGGTGTCTTTTTTGTTGCGCTTTACTGAGGGCACCTAATTAACCACTGATATCAATTGCAACAGCCAGAGAAATAAAAATCATTTTTACGGCCTTTGGTTTACAAACGCCACGCCAGCCGCCACGAGACTGTCATAATTGATAGAACACCGAGCACTACATTAAACAGCGATCCCATAGCATAATGGAGTAGTTCCTGTGCAGCACTTGAAGCATTGTGCCAGCCACAGGTTCTAATCCTGCTTAGTGAATTGACCAATCGCCGTCTCCCGCACTTTTACCGTAGCCTGTGTCAGTGCAATCGCTGATCGCGAGAACACGCGCGGCGTAAGGCAAGGCGGCGAATTCTTAAGAAGCCATTTCAGTGGATTGTTTCCTAACTGTTTGCTGTCTTTTGTTGCGCTTGTTTACTGAGGGCACCTATATTAACCACTGATATCAATTGCAACAGCCAGAGAAATAAAAAATCATTTTTACGAGAAGGAGGGCCTTTGGTTTACAAACGCACGGCCAGCGCCACGAAAGACTGTCATAATTGATAGAACACCGAAGCACTACATTAAACAGCCGATCCCATAGCATAATGGAGTAGTCGCTGTGCAAAGCACTTGAAGCATTGTGCCAGCCCACAGGTTCTAATCCTGCTTAGTGAATTGAACCACCGCGTCTCCCCAAGAATTTTACCAGTGTAGCCTGTGTCAGTGCAATCGCTGATCTAAGAACACGCGCATGCGGCGTATGCGATCTCTTAAGAAGCCAATTGCGCAATGTTTCTAACTGTTTGCTGTCTTTTGTTGCGCTTGTTTACTGAGGGCACTCATATTAACCACTGGATATCAATTGCAACAGCCAGAGAAAAAAATCATTTTTACGAGAAGGAGGGCCTTTGGTTTACAAACGCCACGGCCAGCGCCACGAGACTGTCATAATTGATAGAACACCGAAAGCACTACATTAAACAGCTGATCCCATAGCATAATGGGAGTAGTCTCTGTACAAAGCACTTGAAGCATTGTGCCAGCGCCACAGGTTCTAATCCTGCTTAGTGAATTGACCACCGCTGTCCCCGCTAATTTTACCAGTGTCTGGTAGCCTGTGTCAAAGTGCAATTGCTGATCGCGAGAACATGCGCGCGGTATGCGATCTTAAGAAGCCAATTGCATACTGTTTCTAACTGTTTGCTGTCTTTTTTTGTTGCGCTGTTTACTGAGGGCACCTATATTAACCACTGATATCAATTGCAACAGCCAGAGAAATAGAAAATCATTTTTACGCAGAAAGGAGGGCCTTTGGTTTATAAACGCCACGCCAGCCACGAGACTGTCATAATTGATAGAACACCCAGCACTACATTAAACAGCTTATCCCATAGCATAATGGAGTAGTCGCTGTGCAAAGCATCTGAAGCATTGTGCCAGCGCCACAGGTTCTAATCCTGCTTAGTGATTTGACCACCGCCGGGTCTCCTCTAATTTAATTTTACCGTAGGCCTGTGTCAGTGCAATCGCTGATCGCGAGAACATATGCGAGGCATGCGGCGATCCTAAGAAGCCATTTGCGGACTGTTTCTAACTGTTTGCTGTCTTTTTGTTGCGCTTGTTTACTGAGGGCACTCATATTAACCACTGATATCAATTGCAACAGCCAGAGAAATAAAAAATCATTTTTACTTCCAAAGGAGGGCTCTTTGGTTTACAAACGCCACAGCCAGCCAATGAGACTGTCATAATTGATAGAACACCTAGCACTACATTAAACAGCCATCCCATAGCATAATGGAGAACTTCTTGCAAAAGCACTTGAAGCATTGTGCCAGCGCCACAGGTTCTAATCCTGTTTAGTGAATTGACCACCGCGGGTTCCCCTTAATTTTACCCAGGCCTGTGTCAGTGCAATCGCTGATCGCGAGAACATGCGCGCCCGTATGCAAGATACCTCTTAAGAAGCCACTATGCTTACTGTTTCTAACTGTTTGCTGTCTCTTTTTTGTTGCGCCGTTTACTGAGGGCACTCATATTAACCACTGATATCAATTGCAACAGCCAGAGAAATAAAAAATCATTTTTACGCAGAAGGAGGGCCTTTTGTTTACAAACGCTTACGGCCAGCGTCACGAGAACTGTCATAATTGATAGAACACCGAGCACTACATTAAACAGCGCATCCCATAGCATAATGGAGAAGTCTCTGTGCAAAGCACTTGAAGCATTGTGCCAGCGTCACAGGTTCTAATCCTGCTTAGTGAATTGACCACCGCGGTCTCCCGTTAATTTTACCGGTAGCCTGTGTCAGTGCAATCGCTGATCGCGAAACATGCGCAGTAAGGCATGATTTCTTAAGAAGCCATTTATGCGGATTGTTTTTAACTGTTTTTGCTTTTTTCGCCCTTTTGTTGCGCTGTTTACTGAGGGCACCTATATTAACCACTGATATCAATTGTAACAGCCAGAGAAAAAAAATCATTTTTTGACGAGAAGGAGGGCCTTTGGTTTACAAACGCTATGGCCAGCGCCACGAGACTGTCATAATTGATAGAACACCGAAAGCACTACATTAAACAGCTGATCCCATAGCATAATGGAGTAGTCCTGCAGCACTTGAAGCATTGTGCCAGCCTCCACAGGTTCTAATCCCGCTTACGTGAATTGACCACCGCGGTCTCCTTCCGCTAATTTTACCAGGTGTCTGGTAGCCTGTGTCAGTGCAATCGCTGATCGCGAGAACATGCGCATGCGCATGCATCTCTAAGAAGCCAATTTAAGTGGACTGTTTCTAACTGTTTGCTGTCTTTTGTTGCGCCGTTTACTGAGGGCACCTCATATTAACCACTGATATCAATTGCAACAGCCAGAGAAATAAAAATCATTTTTTAACGAGAAGGAGGGCCTTTGGTTTTACAAAACGCCACGGCCAGCGCCACGAGACTGTCATAATTGATAGAACACCGAAAGCACTACATTAAACAGCTTATCCCATAGCATAATGGAGTAGTTCTGTTGCAAAAGCACTTGGAAGATTGTGCCAGCCGCCACAGGTTCTAATCCTGCTTAGTGAATTGACCTCACCGCGGGTCTCCCCGCTAAGACTTACCGGTAGCCTGTGTCCAGTGCACCGCTGATCGCGAGAACATGCGGCGCGTATGCGGCGGCGCGGCGTAAGCGCATCTCTTACAAGCCAATTATGTGGACTGTTTCTAACTGTTTGCTGTCTTTTGTTTGCGCTTGTTTACTGAGGGCACCTATATTAACTACTGATATCAATTGCAACAGCCAGAGAAATAAAAATCATTTTAACGAAGGAGGGCCTTTGTTTACAAACGCCACGCCAGCGCCACGAGACTGTCATAATTGATAGAAGTCGCACTTACATTAAACAGCGATCCCATAGCATAATGGAGTAGCCTGTGCAAAGCACTTGAAGCATTGTGCCATACAGGTTCTAATCATGTCTTAGTGAATTTTACCGTCTCCCTGTAATTTTACCGGTAGCCTGTGTCAGTGTAATCGCTGATCGCGAAATACATGCGTGGCGTGCGCGCATGCTTTAAGAAGCCAATTATGCTACTGTTTCTAACTGTTTGCTGTCTTTTTTGTTGGCGCTGTTTACTGAGGGCACCCCATATTAACCACTGATATCAATTGCAACAGCCAGAGAAAAAAATCATTTTTTACGAAGGAGGGCCTTTGGTTTACAAACGCTTAATGGCCAGCCGCCACTAGACTGTCATACTTGATAGAACACCCAGCACCACATTAAACAGCGATCCCATAGCATAATGGGAGTAGTCTCTGTGCAAAGCACTTGAAGCATTGTGCCAGCGTCACAGGTTCTAATCCTGCTTAGTGAATTGACCAATCGCGTCTCCCCTCGCTAATTTTACCAGGTCTGGTAGCCTGTGCGTCAGTGCAATTGCTGATCGCGAGAACATGCGCGGTAAGGCGATCTCTTAAGAAGCCAATTGCATGACTGTTTTCTAACTGTTTGCTGTCTTTTGTTGCGCTGTTTACTGAGGGCACCATATTAACCACTGATATCAATTGCAACAGCCAGAGAAATAAAAATCATTTTTTTACGGTGAAGGAGGGGCCTTTGGTTTACAAACGCCACGGCCAGCGCCACGAGACTGTCATAATTGATAGAACACCGAGCACTACATTAAACAGCGATCCCATAGCACAATGGAGTAGAAGTCTCTGTGCAAAGCACTTGAAGCATTGCCAGCCCACAGGTTCTAATCCTGCTTAGTGAATTGACCACCGCGTCTCCCCTGCTAATTTTACCGGTAGCCTGTGTCAGTGCAATCGCTGATCATGCCGAGAACATATATAGCGTAAGGTAAGGCGATCTCTTTAAGAAGCCATTTGGCGGAACTGTTTCTAACTGTTTGCTGTCTTTTTTTGTTGGGCGCTGTTTACTGAGGGCACCTCATATTAACCACTGATATCAATTGGTAAACAGCCAGAGAAATAAAAAATCATTTTTAACCAGAAGGAGGGCCTTTGGTTTACAAACGCCACGGCCAGCCGCCAACGGAGACCGTCATAATTGATAGAACACCGAGCACTACATTAAACAGTTTATCCCATAGCATAATGGGAGTAGTCGCTGTGCAAAAAGCACTTGAAGCATTGTGCCAGCCTCACAGGTTCTAATCCTGCTTCGACGCGGACCACCGCTGTCTCCC
>NW_025962255.1:0-21484 GCF_017589495.1 Alosa alosa
CCAGAATGGTATGTGAATCCGCGGCTAGGCATTGACATGTTCATCACATACGACTCTTGACTTAGCGGGTTTTCACTCTTGGCCCCTTAGTGGCAGTATGGGAGAATGACAGTCTGTTACATTTTCCATCACATTCTGACTCTTGACTTAAGCGGGTTTTCCACTCTTGTACTGGTGGCGGTATGGAATGATGACAGTCTGTTACATTTTTTCCATCACATCGGGGACTCTTGAGTTATCGCTTTTTCAGTCTTGGCCTTGGTGGCAGTATGGGAGAATGACAGTCTGTTACATTTTCCATCACATACTTGAGTTAGCGCTTTTTTCGAGTCTTGGAGGTGGCAGTATGGGAGAATGACAGTCTGTTACATTTTCCATCACATCACGACTCTTGACTTAGCGGGTTTCACTCCCTTAGTGGCGGTATGGGAGAATGACAGTCTGTTACATTTTCCATCACATCACGAGTCTTGAGTTAAGCTTTTCAGTCTTGGCCTTAGTGGCAGTATGGAGAATGACAGTCTGTTACATGTTCATCACATATGACTCTTGACTTAAGCCTGGGTTTGCTAGGGCGAATCATATCACGAACCCTTGGGTACCATGGGTTTGAGATTTTTTGACTCTGCTTAAAGGCTTTAACCCTTGCGAGGTTAGCTCAAGTGGGGCACAGTGCACCAGTGCCTCCGGTGCTTAAGCCTGGTTGTCCGTCCGTGGGGGTGGTACCCAGAGAGTGTTTGCCACTTTGTGTTGCGGAGAAACATGGCATAGAGGGGTGTTAGCTAGTTTGATTAAGCGTGTTTAATTTGGGTTAAGTTTAGTGGAGTAGGATGCAGGGTGTGCTCCCAGGCTCACACCTGCAGCCCTTGGGGGACAGAGAGGAGTCTTTGGAGCCTCTGTGAGCAGCTGCAGCCTGTGTGAGAACATGCACTGTCTCCTAGGCCTCTCTGTGCCTCTCAAGCGTCAGGGGTCAAACCAGAGGTCAAGCTGTAGCTAGTAGGCCTCTGACAAGGCCTCGGCCCTAAGTTTGAGCCTCTGTGAGTAGCTGCAGCCCGTGTGAGCACAAGCACTCTTCCCCAAGCCTCTCCAAGCATCAGGGGGTCAAGTCAGAGGTCAGCAGTAGCTAGTAGGCCTCTCCACAAGGCCTCAGCCTAAGCTGGAGGATTGGGTTAGATTGTAAATTAATTTTGGGAGGGAACAGAGTCTAGGTTGTGCTAGCTGTGGAAAGGGGATAGGGGAAGAGGTTGGGCCTCTGTTAGGTGTATTATTGGGGTTAAGTTTAGATGTAGGATACAGGGGTAATGCTCCCAGGCTCACACACACACAGCAGGGGGACAGAGAGGAGTCTTTGGAGCCTCTGTGAGAGCCTCAGCTGGGGCCTGTGGGTGGGTGTGTGTGTGTGTGGGGGTGCTGCAGTGGGGCACAGCATCTAGGCCCAAGCATCTAGGCACAGCATCTAGGCCCATAATAATAATAGTAATAATAATAATAAGTTGGGGCTCTCTGAGAGCAGCTGGAGCCTCTCTGAGCAACAGGCCCCTCTCTCTGTCCCCTCTCTATCACCTGCTTGGTGGCGTGTGTGCGTGTGTGTGGCTGTGCTTGGTGGGGGTCCTGGCGCAGCTCTCTGTGTCTCTCCTGCTCCTAGGCCCAAGTTGAGCCCGTCTGAGCACAAGCACTCATCCCAGGCCTCTCCCGGCCCGTCCCGTCACAGTAGCTAGTAGGCCTCTCACAAGGCCTTAGCTTAAGCTAATGTGTGTGTGTTTGGGGGGGGGGGGGGCTCAGGATTGGGTGAGATTCTAGATTAATTTTGGCTCGGGATATAGCGCCGCCACCCCGTCTGTGCTGTGACCGTATGTGAATCCGCGTCGGACAGATGGGCGTTTTGGCTAGGAGTATGGGAGAAGAAATACATTTTTTATGTGAATCTTAAGCCGGGTTTCCTCTTGTAACATAGTGGCAGTATGGGAGAATGACATGTTCATTTTCCATCACATACGACTCTTGACTTAGCGGGTTTTTCACTCTTGGCCCCTTAGTGGCAGTATGGGAGAATGACAGTCTGTTACATTTTCCATCACATACGACTCTTGACTTAGCGGGTTTTCACTCTTGGCCCCTTAGTGGCAGTATGGGAGAATGACAGTCTGTTACATTTTCCATCACATCGACTCTTGACTTAGCTTTTTCACTCTTGGCCCCTTAGTGGCAGTATGGGAGAATGACAGTCTGTTACATTTTCCATCACATCACGAGTCTTGAGTTAAGCGCTTTTTCAGTCTTGGCCTTAGTGGCAGTATGGGAGAATGACAGTCTGTTACATGTTCATCACATATGACTCTTGAGTTAGCGCCTGGAGGTTTGCTAGGGCCGGAATCATATACGAACCCGCAGGTATACCATGGGTTTGAGATTTTTTCGGCTCTGCTTAAGGCTTTAACCCTTGCGAGGTTAGCTTAAGTGGGGCACAGTGCACCAGTACTTATCGGTGCTTAAGCCTGGTTGTCCGTGGGGGGTGGTGGTACCCAGAGGGGGGTGTTTGCCACTTTGTGTTGCGGGCTTAGCATAGAGGGTGTTAGCTAGTTTGATTAAGCGTGTTTAATTTGGGTTAAGTTTAGTGGAGTAGGATACAGGGTAATGCTCCCAGGCTCACACCTGCAGCTGGCAGGGGACAGAGAGGAGTCTTTGGAGCCTCTGTGAGCAGCTGCAGCCTGTGTGAGAACATGCACTGTCTCCTAGGCCTCTCTGTGCCTCTCCAAGCGTCAGGGGTCAAACCAGAGGTCAAGCTGTAGCTAGTAGGCCTCTGACAAGGCCCGGCCTAAGTTTGGGCCTCTGTGAGTAGCTGCAGCCCGTGTGAGCACAAGCACTCTTCCCCAAGCCTCTCCAAGCATCAGGGGTCAAGTCAGAGGTCAGCAGTAGCTAGTAGGCCTCTCACAAGGCCTCAGCCTAAGCTGGAGGATTGGGTTAGATTGTAAATTAATTTTGGGAGAACAGAGTCTAGGTTGTGCTAGCTGTGGAAAGGGGATAGGGAAGAGGTTGGGCCTCTGTTAGGTGTATTAGTGGGGTTAAGTTTAGATGTAGGATACAGGGTAATGCTCCCAGGCTCACACCTGCAGCAGCGCAGGGGGGGACAGAGAGGAGTCTTTGGAGCCTCTGTGAGCAGCTGGGGCCTGTGGGTGGGTGTGTGTGTGTGTAGGGGTGCTGCAGTGGGTATAGCACAGCATCTAGGCCCAAGCATCTAGGCACAGCATCTAGGCCCAACTTTAATAATAATAATGTAATAATAATAATAAGTTGGGGCCTCTCTGAGCAGCTGGAGCCTCTCTGAGCAACAGGCCCCTCTCTCTGTCCCTCTCTATCACCTCTTGTGGCGTGTGTGCGTGTGTGTGGCTGTGCTTGGTGGGGGGTCTGGCGCAGCTCTCTGTGTCTCTCCCTGCTCCTAGGCCCAAGTTGAGCCCGTCTGAGCACAAGCACTCATCCCAGGCCTCTCCCGGCCCGTCCGATCACAGTAGCTAGTAGGCCTCTCACAAGGCCTTAGCTTAAGCTAATGTGTGTGTGTGTTTGGGGGGGGAGGCTCAGGATTGGGTGAGATTCTAGATTAATTTTGGCGGCTCGGACCCCTCTAGCTGTGACCCGCCACCCCGAATCTCGCTGTGACCTTGCGTCGCGGAGATAGAAAGCGGTTAGCTAGGGCCAGAATCGTATGTGAATCCGCAGCTAAGCGTGACATGTTCATCACATATGACTCTTGTGGCAGTATGGGAGAATGACAGGTTACATTTTTTCACTCTTTGCGGGGTTTTCCTCTTAGTGGCAGTATGGGAGAATGACAGTCTGTTACATTTTTCCATCACATACGACTCTTGACTTAGCGGGTTTTCACTCTTGGCCCCTTAGTGGCAGTATGGGAGAATGACAGTCTGTTACATTTTCCATCACATACGACTCTTGACTTAGCGCTTTTTCAGTCTTGGCCCCTTAGTGGCAGTATGGGAGAATGACAGTCTGTTACATTTTCCATCACATACGAGTCTTGAGTTAGCGCTTTTTCAGTCTTGGCCCCTTAGTGGCAGTATGGGAGAATGACAGTCTGTTACATGTTCATCACATATGACTCTTGAGTTAGCGCCTGGAGGTTTGCTAGGGCCGGAATCATATACGAACCCGCAGGTATACCATGGGTTTGAGATTTTTTCGGCTCTGCTTAAGGCTTTAACCCTTGCGAGGTTAGCTTAAGTGGGGCACAGTGCACCAGTACTTATCGGTGCTTAAGCCTGGTTGTCCGTGGGGGGTGGTACCCAGAGGGGGTGTTTGCCACTTTGTGTTGCGGGCTTAGCATAGAGGGTGTTAGCTAGTTTGATTAGCGTGTTTAATTTGGGTTAAGTTTAGTGGAGTAGGATACAGGGTAATGCTCCCAGGCTCACACCTGCAGCGCAGGGGACAGAGAGGAGTCTTTGGAGCCTCTCTGTGAGCAGCTGCAGCCTGTGTGAGAACATGCACTGTCTCCTAGGCCTCTCTGTGCCTCTCCAAGCGTCAGGGGTCAAACCAGAGGTCAAGCTGTAGCTAGTAGGCCTCTGACAAGGCCTCGGCCTAAGTTTGGGCCTCTGTGAGTAGCTGCAGCCCGTGTGAGCACAAGCACTCTTCCCCAAGCCTCTCCAGCATCAGGGGTCAAGTCAGAGGTCAGCAGTAGCTAGTAGGCCTCTCACAAGGCCTCAGCCTAAGCTGGAGGATTGGGTTAGATTGTAAATTAATTTTGGGAGAACAGAGTCTAGGTTGTGCTAGCTGTGGAAAGGGGATAGGGAAGAGGTTGGGCCTCTGTTAGGTGTATTAGTGGGGTTAAGTTTAGATGTAGGATACAGGGTAATGCTCCCAGGCTCACACACTTGCGAGCAGGGGACAGAGAGGAGTCTTTGGAGCCTCTGTGAGCAGCTGGGGCCTGTGGGTGGGTGTGTGTGTGTGTAGGGGTGCTGCAGTGGGTATAGCACAGCATCTAGGCCCAAGCATCTAGGCACAGCATCTAGGCCCAACTTTAATAATAATAATGTAATAATAATAATAAGTTGGGGCCTCTCTGAGCAGCTGGAGCCTCTCTGAGCAACAGGCCCCTCTCTCTGTCCCTCTCTATCACCTGCGCGCGCGTGTGTGCGTGTGTGTGGCTGTGCTGGTGGGGGGGGTCTGGCGCAGCTCTCTGTGTCTCTCCCTGCTCCTAGGCCCAAGTTGAGCCCGTCTGAGCACAAGCACTCATCCCAGGCCTCTCCGGCCCGTCCGATCACAGTAGCTAGTAGGCCTCTCACAAGGCCTTAGCTTAAGCTAATGTGTGTGTGTGTTGGGGGGGGGGCTCAGCTCAGGATTGGGTGAGATTCTAGATTAATTTTGGCGCTCGGGCCTTAGCGCCCGCCACCCCGTCTCGCTGTGACCTTGCGTGCGGAGATAAGGCGGTTGGCTAGGAGCCAGAATCGTATGTGAATCCGCAGCTAAGCGTGACATGTTCATCACATCACGACTCTTGACTTAGCGGGTTTTCACTCTTGGCCTTAGTGGCAGTATGGGAGAATGACAGTCTGTTACATTTTCCATCACATCACGACTCTTGACTTAGCGGGTTTTCACTCTTGGCCTTAGTGGCAGTATGGGAGAATGACAGTCTGTTACATTTTCCATCACATCACGACTCTTGACTTAGCGGGTTGTCACTCTTGGCTTAGTGGCAGTATGGGAGAATGACAGTCTGTTACATTTTCCATCACATACGACTCTTGACTTAGCGGGTTTTCACTCTTGGCCCCTTAGTGGCAGTATGGGAGAATGACAGTCTGTTACATTTTCCATGGGTTTTCACTCTTGGCCTTAGTGGCAGTATTGACAGTCTGTTACATTTTCCATCACATACGAGAGTCTTGAGTTAAGCGCTTTTTCAGTCTTGGCCCCTTAGTGGCAGTATGGGAGAATGACAGTCTGTTACATGTTCATCACATATGACTCTTGAGTTAAGCGCCTGGAGGTTTGCTAGGGCGGAATCATATCTGAACCACTTAGGTATACCATGGGTTTGAGATTTTTCGGCTCTGCTTAAGGCTTTAACCCTTGCGAGGTTAGCTTAAGTGGGGCACAGTGCACCAGTACTTATCGGTGCTTAAGCCTGGTTGTCCGTGGGGGGTGGTACCCAGAGGGGGTGTTTGCCACTTTGTGTTGCGGGCTTAGCATAGAGGGTGTTAGCTAGTTTGATTAAGCGTGTTTAATTTGGGTTAAGTTTAGTGGAGTAGGATACAGGGTAATGCTCCCAGGCTCACACACCTGCTTGGCGCAGGGGACAGAGAGGAGTCTTTGGAGCCTCTGTGAGCAGCTGCAGCCTGTGTGAGAACATGCACTGTCTCCTAGGCCTCTCTGTGCCTCTCCAAGCGTCAGGGGGTCAAACCAGAGGTCAAGCTGTAGCTAGTAGGCCTCTGACAAGGCCCTCGGCCTAAGTTTGGGCCTCTGTGAGTAGCTGCAGCCCGTGTGAGCACAAGCACTCTTCCCAAGCCTCTCCAAGCATCAGGGGTCAAGTCAGAGGTCAGCAGTAGCTAGTAGGCCTCTCACAAGGCCTCAGCCTAAGCTGGAGGATTGGGTTAGATTGTAAATTAATTTTGGGAGAACAGAGTCTAGGTTGTGCTAGCTGTGAAAAGGGGATAGGGGAAGAGGTTGGGCCTCTGTTAGGTGTATTAATTGGGGTTAAGTTTAGATGTAGGATACAGGGTAATGCTCCCAGGCTCACACACTGCAGCGCTTGGGGGACAGAGAGGAGTCTTTGGAGCCTCTGTGAGCAGCTGGGGCCTGTGGGTGGGTGTGTGTGTGTGTGCTGCAGTGGGTATGCTGCAGTGGGCATCTAGGCACAGCATCTAGGCCCCTTTAATAATAATAATGTAATAATAATTAAGTTGGGGCCTCTCTGAGCAGCTGGAGCCTCTCTGAGCAACAGGCCCCTCTCTCTGTCCCTCTCTATCACCCTTGTGGCGTGTGTGCGTGTGTGTGGCTGTGCTTGGTGGGGGGTCTGGCGCAGCTCTCTGTGTCTCTCCCTGCTCCTAGGCCCAAGTTGAGCCGTCTGAGCACAAGCACTCATCCCAGGCCTCTCCCGGCCCGTCCGATCACAGTAGCTAGTAGGCCTCTCACAAGGCCTTAGCTTAAGCTAATGTGTGTGTGTTTGGGGGAGGCTCAGGATTGGGTGAGATTCTAGATTAATTTTGGCGCTCGGACTTAGCGCCGCCACCCCGTCTCGCTGTGACCTTGCGTCGCGTGAGGAGATGGCCGGTTAGCTAGAGCCAGAATCGTATGTGAATCCGCAGCTAAGCGTGACATGTTCATCACATATGACTCTTAGTGGCCAGAAGGGTACATGTGAATCGGGTTTTCACTCTTGCCCCTTAGTGGCAGTATGGGAGAATGACAGTCTGTTCATTTTCCATCACATCTTGACTCTTGACTTAGCGGGTTTTCACTCTTGGTTTTCACTCCCCTTAGTGGCAGTATGGGAGAATGACAGTCTGTTACATTTTCCATCACATCACGACTCTTGACTTAGCGGGTTTTCACTCTTGGCCCCTTAGTGGCAGTATGGGAGAATGACAGTCTGTTACATTTTCCATCACATCGACTCTTGACTTAGCGGGTTTTCACTCTTGGCCCCTTAGTGGCAGTATGGGAGAATGACAGTCTGTTACATTTTCCATCACATCACGACTCTTGACTTAGCGGGTTTTCCTCTTGGCCCCTTAGTGGCAGTATGGGAGAATGACAGTCTGTTACATTTTCCATCACACGACTCTTGACTTAGCGGTTTTCAGTCTTGGCCCCTTAGTGGCAGTATGGGAGAATGACAGTCTGTTACATTTTCCATCACATCACGAGTCTTGAGTTAGCGCTTTTTCAGTCTTGGCCCCTTAGTGGCAGTATGGGAGAATGACAGTCTGTTACATGTTCATCACATATGACTCTTGAGTTAAGCGCCTGGAGGTTTGCTAGGGCGAATCATATCTGAACCCTTAGGTATACCATGGGTTTGAGATTTTTTTCGGCTCTGCTTAAGGCTTTAACCCTTGCGAGGTTAGCTTAAGTGGGGCACAGTGCACCAGTACTTATCGGTGCTTAAGCCTGGTTGTCCGTGGGGGGGGTGGTACCCAGGGGGTGTTTGCCACTTTGTGTTGCGGGCTTAGCATAGAGGGTGTTAGCTAGTTTGATTAAGCGTGTTTAATTTGGGTTAAGTTTAGTGGAGTAGGATACAGGGGTAATGCTCCCAGGCTCACACCTGCAGCGGGGGACAGAGAGGAGTCTTTGGAGCCTCTGTGAGCAGCTGCAGCCTGTGTGAGAACATGCACTGTCTCCTAGGCCTCTCTGTGCCTCTCCAAGCGTCAGGGGTCAAACCAGAGGTCAAGCTGTAGCTAGTAGGCCTCTGACAAGGCCTCGGCCTAAGTTTGGGCCTCTGTGAGTAGCTGCAGCCCGTGTGAGCACAAGCACTCTTCCCAAGCCTCTCCAAGCATCAGGGGTCAAGTCAGGGTCAGCAGTAGCTAGTAGGCCTCTCACAAGGCCTCAGCCTAAGCTGGAGGATTGGGTTAGATTGTAAATTAATTTTGGGAGAACAGAGTCTAGGTTGTGCTAGCTGTGGAAAGGGGATAGGGAAGAGGTTGGGCCTCTGTTAGGTGTAATAGTGGGGTTAAGTTTAGATGTAGGATACAGGGTAATGCTCCCAGGCTCACACTGCTTGGCCTTGGGGACAGAGAGGAGTCTTTGGAGCCTCTGTGAGCAGCTGGGGCCTGTGGGTGGGTGTGTGTGTGTGTGTAGGGGTGCTGCAGTGGGTATAGCACAGCATCTAGGCCCAAGCATCTAGGCACAGCATCTAGGCCCAACTTTTAATAATAATAATGTAATAATAATAATAAGTTGGGGCCTCTCTGAGCAGCTGGAGCCTCTCTGAGCAACAGGCCCCTCTCTCTGTCCCTCTCTATCACCTCTTGTGGCGTGTGTGCGTGTGTGTGGCTGTGCTTGGTGGGGGGGTCTGGCGCAGCTCTCTGTCTCTCTCCCTGCTCCTAGGCCCAAGTTGAGCCCGTCTGAGCACAAGCACTCATCCCAGGCCTCTCCCGGCCCGTCCGAGCACAGTAGCTAGTATGTCTCTCACAAGGCCTTAGCTTAAGCTAATGTGTGTGTGTTGTGGGGGGGGGCGCTCAGGATTGGGTGAGATTCTAGATTAATTTTGGGCTCGGACCTTAGCGCCGCCACCCCGTCTCGCTGTGACCTTGCGTCCTTGCGGAGATAGGCGGTTGGCTAGGGGCCAGAATCGTATGTGAATCCGCAGCTAAGCGTGACATGTTCATCACATACGACTCTTGACTTAGCGGGTTTTCACTCTTGGCCCCTTAGTGGCAGTATGGGAGAATGACAGTCTGTTACATTTTTCCATCACATCACGACTCTTGACTTAGCGGGTTTTCACTCTTGGCGGGTTTTTCCCTTAGTGGCAGTATGGGAGAATGACAGTCTGTTACATTTTCCATCACATCACGACTCTTGACTTAGCGGGTTTTCACTCTTGGCCTTAGTGGCAGTATGGGAGAATGACAGTCTGTTACATTTTCCATCATCACGACTCTTGACTTAGCGGGTTTTCACTCTTGGCCCCTTAGTGGCAGTATGGGAGAATGACAGTCTGTTACATTTTCCATCACATCGACTCTTGACAGCTTTTTTCAGTCTTGGCCCCTTAGTGGCAGTATGGGAGAATGACAGTCTGTTACATTTTCCATCACATACGAGTCTTGAGTTAAGCGCTTTTTCAGTCTTGGCCCCTTAGTGGCAGTATGGGAGAATGACAGTCTGTTACATGTTCATCACATATGACTCTTGAGTTAAGCGCCTGGAGGTTTGCTAGGGCGGAATCATATACGAACCCGTAGGTATACCATGGGTTTGAGATTTTTTCGGCTCTGCTTAAGGCTTTAACCCTTGCGAGGTTAGCTTAAGTGGGGCACAGTGCACCAGTACTTATCGGTGCTTAAGCCTGGTTGTCCGTGGGGGGTGGTACCCAGAGGGGGTGTTTGCCACTTTGTGTTTGCGGGCTTAGCATAGGGTGTTAGCTAGTTTGATTAAGCGTGTTTAATTTGGGTTAAGTTTAGTGGAGTAGGATACAGGGTAATGCTCCCAGGCTCACACACCTGCAGCGCAGGGGACAGAGAGGAGTCTTTGGAGCCTCTGTGAGCAGCTGCAGCCTGTGTGAGAACATGCACTGTCTCCTAGGCCTCTCTGTGCCTCTCCAAGCGTCAGGGGGTCAAACCAGAGGTCAAGCTGTAGCTAGTAGGCCTCTGACAAGGCCTCGGCCTAAGTTTGGGCCTCTGTGAGTAGCTGCAGCCCGTGTGAGCACAAGCACTCTTCCCCAAGCCTCTCCAAGCATCAGGGGTCAAGTCAGAGGTCAGCAGTAGCTAGTAGGCCTCTCACAAGGCCTCAGCCTAAGCTGGAGGATTGGGTTAGATTGTAAATTAATTTTGGGAGAACAGAGTCTAGGTTGTGCTAGCTGTGGAAAGGGGATAGGGAAGAGGTTGGGCCTCTGTTAGGTGTATTAGTGGGGTTAAGTTTAGATGTAGGATACAGGGTAATGCTCCCAGGCTCACACACCTGCAGCGCTTGGGGGACAGAGAGGAGTCTTTGGAGCCTCTGTGAGCAGCTGGGGCCTGTGGGTGGGTGTGTGTGTGTGTAGGGGTGCTGCAGTGGGGATAGCGCAGCATCTAGGCCCAAGCATCTAGGCACAGCATCTAGGCCCAACTTTAATAATAATAATGTAATAATAATAATAAGTTGGGGCCTCTCTGAGCAGCTGGAGCCTCTCTGAGCAACAGGCCCCTCTCTCTGTCCCTCTCTACCACCTGCGGCGTGTGTGCGTGTGTGTGGCTGTGCTTGGTGGGGGGGGTCTAGCGCAGCTCTCTGTGTCTCTCCCTGCTCCTAGGCCCAAGTTGAGCCCGTCTGAGCACAAGCACTCATCCCCAGGCCTCTCCCGGCCCGTCCGATCACAGTAGCTAGTAGGCCTCTCACAAGGCCTTAGCTTAAGCTAATGTGTGTGTGTTTGGGGGGGAGGGGGGGGGCGCTCAGGATTGGGTGAGATTCTAGATTAATTTTGGCGCTCGGGCCTTAGCGCCGCCACCCCGTCTCGCTGTGACCTTGCGTCGCGGAGATGGCCCGGTTGGCTAGGGCCAGAATCGTATGTGAATCCGCAGCTAAGCGTGACATGTTCATCACAATGACTCTTGACTTAGCGGGTTTTCACTCTTGGCCTTAGTGGCAGTATGGGAGTATGACAGTCTGTTACATTTTCCATCACATACGACTCTTGACTTAGCGGGTTTTCACTCTTGGCCCCTTAGTGGCAGTATGGGAGAATGACAGTCTGTTACATTTTTCCATCTGACTCTTGACAGCGGGTTTTCACTTTGGCCCCTTAGTGGCAGTATGGGAGAATGACAGTCTGTTACATTTTCCATCACATCACGACTCTTGACTTAGCGGGTTTTCACTCTTGGCCTTAGTGGCAGTATGGGAGAATGACAGTCTGTTACATTTTCCATCACATCGACTCTTGACTTAGCGGGTTTTCACTCTTGGCCCCTTAGTGGCAGTATGGGAGAATGACAGTCTGTTACATTTTCCATCACATACGACTCTTGACTTAGCGGGTTTTCACTCTTGGCCCCTTAGTGGCAGTATGGGAGAATGACAGTCTGTTACATTTTCCATCACATCACGAGTCTTGAGTTAAGCGCTTTTTCAGTCTTGGCCCCTTAGTGGCAGTATGGGAGAATGACAGTCTGTTACATGTTCATCACATATGACTCTTGAGTTAAGCGCCTGGAGGTTTGCTAGGGCGGAATCATATCTGAACCCTTAGGTATACCATGGGTTTGAGATTTTTCGGCTCTGCTTAAGGCTTTAACCCTTGCGAGGTTAGCTTAAGTGGGGCACAGTGCACCAGTACTTATCGGTGCTTAAGCCTGGTTGTCCGTGGGGGGGTGGTACCCAGAGGGGGTGTTTGCCACTTTGTGTTGCGGGCTTAGCATAGAGGGTGTTAGCTAGTTTGATTAAGCGTGTTTAATTTGGGTTAAGTTTAGTGGAGTAGGATACAGGGTAATGCTCCCAGGCTCACACCTGCAGCGCGGGGGACAGAGAGGAGTCTTTGGAGCCTCTGTGAGCAGCTGCAGCCTGTGTGAGAACATGCACTGTCTCCTAGGCCTCTCTGTGCCTCTCAAGCGTCAGGGGTCAAACCAGAGGTCAAGCTGTAGCTAGTAGGCCTCTGACAAGGCCTCGGCCTAAGTTTGGAGCCTCTGTGAGTAGCTGCAGCCCGTGTGAGCACAAGCACTCTTCCCCAAGCCTCTCAAGCATCAGGGGTCAAGTCAGAGGTCAGCAGTAGCTAGTAGGCCTCTCACAAGGCCTCAGCCTAAGCTGGAGGATTGGGTTAGATTGTAAATTAATTTTGGGAGAACAGAGTCTAGGTTGTGCTAGCTGTGGAAAGGGGATAGGGAAGAGGTTGGGCCTCTGTTAGGTGTATTAGTGGGGTTAAGTTTAGATGTAGGATACAGGGTAATGCTCCCAGGCTCACACACCAGCGCTTGGGGACAGAGAGGAGTCTTTGGAGCCTCTGTGAGCAGCTGGGGCCTGTGGGTGGGTGGGTGTGTGTGTAGGGGTGCTGCAGTGGGGCACAGCATCTAGGCCCAAGCATCTAGGCACAGCATCTAGGCCCCTTTAATAATAATAATGTAATAATAATAATAAGTTGGGGCCTCTCTGAGCAGCTGGAGCCTCTCTGAGCAACAGGCCCCTCTCTCTGTCCCTCTCTATCACCTGCGCGCGCGTGTGTGCGTGTGTGTGGCTGTGCTTGGTGGGGGGTCTGGCGCAGCTCTCTGTGTCTCTCCCTGCTCCTAGGCCCAAGTTGAGCCCGTCTGAGCACAAGCACTCATCCCCAGGCCTCTCCCGGCCCGTCCGATCACAGTAGCTAGTAGGCCTCTCACAAGGCCTTAGCTTAAGCTAATGTGTGTGTGTTTGGGGGAGAGGCGCTCAGGATTGGGTGAGATTCTAGATTAATTTTGGGCTCGGACATAGCGCCGCCACCCCGTCTCGCTGTGACCCGTCGCGGAGATGGCCCGGTTGCTGAGCCCGTATGTGAATCCGCAGCTAAGCGTGACATGTTCATCACATATGACTCTTGACTTAGCGGGTTTTCACTCTTGGCCCCTTAGTGGCAGTATGGGAGAATGACAGTCTGTTACATTTTTCCATGACTCTTGAATCCTTAGCGGGTTTCACTCTTGGCCTTAGTGGCAGTATGGGAGAATGACAGTCTGTTACATTTTCCATCACATACGACTCTTGACGGGTTTTCACTCTTGCGGGTTTTCACTCTTCTTAGTGGCAGTATGGGAGAATGACAGTCTGTTACATTTTCCATTACGACTCTTGAGTTAGCGGGTTTTCACTCTTGGCCCCTTAGTGGCAGTATGGGAGAATGACAGTCTGTTACATTTTCCATCACATGCGACTCTTGACTTAGCGGGTTTTCACTCTTGGCCTTAGTGGCAGTATGGGAGAATGACAGTCTGTTACATTTTCCATCACATCACGAGTCTTGAGTTAAGCGCTTTTTCAGTCTTGGCCCCTTAGTGGCAGTATGGGAGAATGACAGTCTGTTACATGTTCATCACATATGACTCTTGAGTTAAGCGCCTGGAGGTTTGCTAGGGCGGAATCATATCTGAACCCTTAGGGTATACCATGGGTTTGAGGTTTTTTTCGGCTCTGCTTAAGGCTTTAACCCTTGCGAGGTTAGCTTAAGTGGGGCACAGTGCACCAGTACTTATCGGTGCTTAAGCCTGGTTGTCCGTGGGGGGTGGTACCCAGAGGGGGTGTTTGCCACTTTGTGTTGCGGGCTTAGCATAGAGGGTGTTAGCTAGTTTGATTAAGCGTGTTTAATTTGGGTTAAGTTTAGTGGAGTAGGATACAGGGTAATGCTCCCAGGCTCACACACCTGCCTTGGCGCGGGGACAGAGAGGAGTCTTTGGAGCCTCTGTGAGCAGCTGCAGCCTGTGTGAGAACATGCACTGTCTCCTAGGCCTCTCTGTGCCTCTCAAGCGTCAGGGGTCAAACCAGAGGTCAAGCTGTAGCTAGTAGGCCTCTGACAAGGCCTCGGCCTAAGTTTGGGCCTCTGTGAGTAGCTGCAGCCCGTGTGAGCACAAGCACTCTTCCCAAGCCTCTCCAAGCATCAGGGGTCAAGTCAGAGGTCAGCAGTAGCTAGTAGGCCTCTCACAAGGCCTCAGCCTAAGCTGGAGGATTGGGTTAGATTGTAAATTAATTTTGGGAGAACAGAGTCTAGGTTGTGCTAGCTGTGGAAAGGGGATAGGGAAGAGGTTGGGCCTCTGTTAGGTGTATTAGTGGGGTTAAGTTTAGATGTAGGATACAGGGTAATGCTCCCAGGCTCACACACTGCTTGGCAGGGGACAGAGAGGAGTCTTTGGAGCCTCTGTGAGCAGCTGGGGCCTGTGGGTGGGTGTGTGTGTGTGTAGGGGGTGCTGCAGTGGGTATAGCACAGCATCTAGGCCCAAGCATCTAGGCACAGCATCTAGGCCCAACTTTAATAATAATAATGTAATAATAATAATAAGTTGGGGCCTCTCTGAGCAGCTGGAGCCTCTCTGAGCAACAGGCCCCTCTCTCTGTCCCTCTCTATCACCTCTTGTGGCGTGTGTGCGTGTGTGTGGCTGTGCTTGGTGGGGGTCTGGCGCAGCTCTCTGTGTCTCTCCCTGCTCCTAGGCCCAAGTTGAGCCCGTCTGAGCACAAGCACTCATCCCCAGGCCTCTCCCGGCCCGTCCGATCACAGTAGCTAGTAGGCCTCTCACAAGGCCTTAGCTTAAGCTAATGTGTGTGTGTTTGGGGGGGGAGGGGGGGGGGGGCGCTCAGGATTGGGTGAGATTCTAGATTAATTTTGACGCTCGGGCCTTAGCGCCGCCACCCCGTCTCGCTGTGACCTTGCGTCGTGCGGAGATAAGCGGTTGGCTAGGGCCAGAATCGTATGTGAATCCGCAGCTAGCGTGACATGTTCATCACATACGACTCTTGACTTAGCGGGTTTTCACTCTTGGCCCCTTAGTGGCAGTATGGGAGAATGACAGTCTGTTACATTTTCCATCACATACGACTCTTGACTTAGCGGGTTTTCACTCTTGGCCCCTTAGTGGCAGTATGGGAGAATGACAGTCTGTTACATTTTCCATCACATCACGACTCTTGACTTAGCGGGTTTTCACTCTTGGCCTTAGTGGCAGTATGGGAGAATGACAGTCTGTTACATTTTCCATCACATCGACTCTTGACTTAGCGGGTTTTTTTCACTCTTGGCCTTGAGTGGGTAGAATGACAGTCTGTTACATTTTCCATCACATCACGACTCTTGACTTAGCGGCTTTTCAGTGGCAGTATGGGAGAATGACAGTCTGTTACATTTTCCATCACATCACGAGTCTTGAGTTGCATTTTTTTTTCAGTCTTGGCCTTAGTGGCAGTATGGGAGAATGACAGTCTGTTACATGTTCATCACATATGACTCTTGAGTTAGCGCCTGGAGGTTTGCTAGGGCGGAATCATATCTGAACCACTTAGGTATACCATGGGTTTGAGATTTTTCGGCTCTGCTTAAGGCTTTAACCCTTGCGAGGTTAGCTTAAGTGGGGCACAGTGCACCAGTACTTATCGGTGCTTAAGCCTGGTTGTCCGTGGGGGGTGGTACCCAGAGGGGGTGTTTGCCACTTTGTGTTGCGGGCTTAGCATAGAGGGTGTTAGCTAGTTTGATTAAGCGTGTTTAATTTGGGTTAAGTTTAGTGGAGTAGGATACAGGGTAATGCTCCCAGGCTCACACACCTGCAGCGCAGGGGACAGAGAGGAGTCTTTGGAGCCTCTGTGAGTCAGCTGCAGCCTGTGTGAGAACATGCACTGTCTCCTAGGCCTCTCTGTGCCTCTCAAGCGTCAGGGGTCAAACCAGAGGTCAAGCTGTAGCTAGTAGGCCTCTGACAAGGCCTCGGCCTAAGTTTTGGGCCTCTGTGAGTAGCTGCAGCCCGTGTGAGCACAAGCACTCTTCCCCAAGCCTCTCCCAGCATCAGGGGTCAAGTCAGAGGTCAGCAGTAGCTAGTAGGCCTCTCACAAGGCCTCAGCCTAAGCTGGAGGATTGGGTTAGATTGTAAATTAATTTTTGGGAGAACAGAGTCTAGGTTGTGCTAGCTGTGGAAAGGGGATAGGGGAAGAGGTTGGGCCTCTGTTAGGTGTATTAGTGGGGTTAAGTTTAGATGTAGGATACAGGGTAATGCTCCCAGGCTCACACACACGCGCGCAGGGGACAGAGAGGAGTCTTTGGAGCCTCTGTGAGCAGCTGGGGCCTGTGGGTGGGTGTGTGTGTGTGTAGGGGGGCTGCAGTGGGTATAGCACAGCATCTAGGCCCAAGCATCTAGGCACAGCATCTAGGCCCAACTTTAATAATAATAATGTAATAATAATAATAAGTTGGGGCCTCTCTGAGCAGCTGGAGCCTCTCTGAGCAACAGGCCCCTCTCTCTGTCCCTCTCTATCACCTGCGCGCGCGTGTGTGCGTGTGTGTGGCTGTGCTTGGTGGGGGGGGTCTAGCGCAGCTCTCTGTGTCTCTCCCTGCTCCTAGGCCCAAGTTGAGCCCGTCTGAGCACAAGCACTCATCCCAGGCCTCTCCCGGCCCGTCCGATCACAGTAGCTAGTAGGCCTCTCACAAGGCCTTAGCCTTAAGCTAATGTGTGTGTGTGTGGGGGGGCTCAGCTCAGGATTGGGTGAGATTCTAGATTAATTTTGGCGCTCGGACCCTAGCGCCGCCACCCCGTCTCGCTGTGACCTTGCGTCGCGGAGCTAGGCGGTTGGCTAGGGCCAGAATCGTATGTGAATCCGCAGCTAAGCGTGACATGTTCATCACATACGACTCTTGACTTAGCGGGTTTTCACTCTTGGCCCCTTAGTGGCAGTATGGGAGAATGACAGTCTGTTACATTTTCCATCACATCACGACTCTTGACTTAGCGGGTTTTCACTCTTGGCCTTAGTGGCAGTATGGGAGAATGACAGTCTGTTACATTTTCCATCACATACGACTCTTGACTTAGCGGGTTTCACTCTTGGCCCCTTAGTGGCAGTATGGGAGAATGACAGTCTGTTACATTTTCCATCACACACTCTTTTCGGTTTTTCATCTTGGCCTTAGTGGCAGTATGGGAGAATGACAGTCTGTTACATTTTCCATCAGTCTTGGCCTGTTTTTTTCAGTCTTGGCCTTAGTGGCAGTATGGGAGAATGACAGTCTGTTACATGTTCATCACATATGACTCTTGAGTTAGCGCCTGGAGGTTTGCTAGGGCGGAATCATATCTGAACCATAGGTATACCATGGGTTTGAGATTTTTTGGCTCTGCTTAAGGCTTTAACCCTTGCGAGGTTAGCTTAAGTGGGGCACAGTGCACCAGTACTTATCGGTGCTTAAGCCTGGTTGTCCGTGGGGGGGTGGTACCCAGAGGGGGTGTTTGCCACTTTGTGTTGCGGGCTTAGCATAGAGGGTGTTAGCTAGTTTGATTAAGCGTGTTTAATTTGGGTTAAGTTTAGTGGAGTAGGATACAGGGTAATGCTCCCAGGCTCACACCTGCAGCGCGCGGGGGGGACAGAGAGGAGTCTTTGGAGCCTCTGTGAGCAGCTGCAGCCTGTGTGAGAACATGCACTGTCTCCTAGGCCTCTCTGTGCCTCTCAAGCGTCAGGGGGTCAAACCAGAGGTCAAGCTGTAGCTAGTAGGCCTCTGACAAGGCCTCGGCCCCTAAGTTTGGCCCTCTGTGAGTAGCTGCAGCCCGTGTGAGCACAAGCACTCTTCCCCAAGCCTCTCCAAGCATCAGGGGTCAAGTCAGAGGTCAGCAGTAGCTAGTAGGCCTCTCACAAGGCCTCAGCCTAAGCTGGAGGATTGGGTTAGATTGTAAATTAATTTTGGGAGAACAGAGTCTAGGTTGTGCTAGCTGTGGAAAAGGGGATAGGGAGAGGTTGGGCCTCTGTTCGTGTATTAATTGGGGTTAAGTTTAGATGTAGGATACAGGGTAATGCTCCCAGGCTCACACACATGCGCGCAGGGGACAGAGAGGAGTCTTTGGAGCCTCTGTGAGCAGCTGGGGCCTGTGGGTGGGTGTGTGTGTGGAGGGGTGCTGCAGTGGGTATAGCACAGCATCTAGGCCCAAGCATCTAGGCACAGCATCTAGGCCCAACTTTAATAATAATAATGTAATAATAATAATAAGTTGGGGCCTCTCTGAGCAGCTGGAGCCTCTCTGAGCAACAGGCCCCTCTCTCTGTCCCTCTCTATCACCTCTTGTGGCGTGTGTGCGTGTGTGTGGCTGTGCTTGGTGGGGGGTCTAAGCGCAGCTCTCTGTGTCTCTCCTGCTCCTAGGCCCAAGTTGAGCCCGTCTGAGCACAAGCACTCATCCCCAGGCCTCTCCCGGCCCGTCCGATCACAGTAGCTAGTAGGCCTCTCACAAGGCCTTAGCTTAAGCTAATGTGTGTGTGTTTGGGGAGAGGCAGCTCAGGATGGGTGAGATTCTAGATTAATTTTGGCGCTCGGGCCTTAGCGCCCGCCACCCCGTCTCGCTGTGACCTTGCGTCAGCGGAGATGGCCCGGTTGGCTAGGGCCAGAATCATTATGTGAATCCGCAGCTAAGCGTGACATGTTCATCACATCGACTCTTGACTTAGCGGGTTTTCACTCTTGGCCCCTTAGTGGCAGTATGGGAGAATGACAGTCTGTTACATTTTTCCATCACATACGACTCTTGACTTAGCGGGTTTTCACTCTTGGCCTTAGTGGCAGTATGGGAGAATGACAGTCTGTTACATTTTCCATCACATACGACTCTTGAGTTAGCGGTTTTCACTCTTGGCCTTAGTGGCAGTATGGGAGAATGACAGTCTGTTACATTTTCCATCACATATGACTCTTGAGTTAAGCGGGTTTTCAGTTTTGGCCCCTGTAGCAGTATGGGAGAATGACAGTCTGTTACATTTTCCATCATCTGACTCTTGAGTTAAGCGCTTTTCAGTCTTGGCCTTGATGGCAGTATGGGAGAATGACAGTCTGTTACATTTTCCATCACATATGACTCTTGAGTTAGCGCCTAGGTTTGCTAGGGGGAATCATATGAACCACCGTATACCATGGGTTTGAGATTACCGGCTCTGCTTAAAGGCTTTAACCCTTGAGGTTAGCTTAAGTGGGGCACAGTGCACCAGTACTTATCGGTGCTTAAGCCTGGTTGTCCGTGGGGGTGGTACCCAGAGGGGGTGTTTGCCACTTTGTGTTGCGGGCTTAGCATAGAGGGTGTTAGCTAGTTTGATTAAGCGTGTTTAATTTGGGTTAAGTTTAGTGGGTAGGATACAGGGGTAATGCTCCCAGGCTCACACCTGCGGCGCGGGGACAGAGAGGAGTCTTTGGAGCCTCTGTGAGCAGCTGCAGCCTGTGTGAGAACATGCACTGTCTCCTAGGCCTCTCTGTGCCTCTCCAAGCGTCAGGGGTCAAACCAGAGGTCAAGCTGTAGCTAGTAGGCCTCTGACAAGGCCTCGGCCTAAGTTTGGGCCTCTGTGAGTAGCTGCAGCCCGTGTGTGAGCACAAGCACTCTTCCCAAAGCCTCTCCAAGCATCAGGGGTCAAGTCAGAGGTCAGCAGTAGCTAGTAGGCCTCTCACAAGGCCTCAGCCTAAGCTGGAGGATTGGGTTAGATTGTAAATTAATTTTGGGGGAGAACAGAGTCTAGGTTGTGCTAGCTGTGGAAAAGGGATAGGGAAAGAGGTTGGGCCTCTGTTCGTGTAGTGGGGTTAAGTTTAGATGTAGGATACAGGTAATGCTCCCAGGCTCACACACCGCAGCTTGGGGACAGAGGAGTCTTTGGAGCCTCTGTGAGCAGCTGGGGCCTGTGGGTGGAGGTGTGTGTGTGTGTAGGGGTGCTGCAGTGGCCCAAGTATAGGCACAGGCCCAACATCTAGGCCCAAGTTGGGGCCTCTCTGAGCAACTGGAGCCTCTCTGAGCAACAGGCCCTCTCTCTCTGTCCCTCTCTATCACCTGTAGCGTGTGTGCGTGTGTGTGGCTGTGCTTGGTGGGGGGTCTGGCCGCAGCTCTCTGTGTCTCTCCTGCTCCTAGGCCCAAGTTGAGCCCGTCTGAGCACAAGCACTCATCCCAGGCCTCTCCCGGCCCGTCCGATCCACAGTAGCTAGTAGGCCTCTCACAGGCCTTAGCCTAAGCTAATGTGTGTGTGTTTGGGGTGGGAGCGCTCAGGATGGGTGAGATTCTAGATTAATTTTGGCGCTCTCGGAATATACTTGCCCGCCACCCCGTCTCGCTGTGACCTTGCAGCGAGGAGATGGAAGTTGGCTAAGGCCAGAATCATTATGTGAATCCGCAGCTAAGCGTGACATGTTCATCACATCGACTCTTGACTTGGTTTTCCTCTTGGCCTTAGTGGCAGTATGGGAGAATGACAGTCTGTTACATTTTTCCATCACATCACGACTCTTGACTTAGCGGGTTTTCCTCTTGGCCTTAGTGGCAGTATGGAGAATGACAGTCTGTTTTAAAACATCACATCACGACTCTTGACTTAGCGAGGTTTTCACTCTTGGCCCCTTAGTGGCGTGGGAATGACAGTCTGTTACATTTCCATCACCTCTGAGTCTTGAGTTAAGCGCTTTCAGTTTTGGCCTTGTTGGCAGTATAGGAGAATGACGGTCTGTTACATTTTCCATCACATACGGTCTTGAGTTAGCGCTTTTTCAGTCTTGGCATGGTAAGCAGTATGGGAGAATGACAGTCTGTTACATGTTCATCACATATGACTCTTGAGTTGAAAGCGCCTGGAGGTTTACTAGGGCGGAATCATATCACGAACCCTTGGTATACCATGGGTTTGAGATTTTTCGGCTCTGTAGGCTTACAACCCTTCGCGAGGGTTAGCTTAAGTGGGGCACAGTGCACCAGTACTTATGGGTGCCAAGCCTGGTTCGTCGTGGGGGTGTTTCCCAGAGGGGGGTGTTGCCACTTTGTGTTCGGGGCTTAGCATGGGGTGTGGTTTGATTGGCGTGTTTAATTTGGGTTAAGTTTAATTGGAGTAGGATACAGTGGTGTGCTCCCAGGCTCACACACTTGGGACAGAGAGGAGTCTTTGGAGCCTCTGTGAGCAGCTGAGGCCTGTGTGAGGGGCATGCACTGTCTCCTAGCCTCCTCTGTGTACCTCTCAAGCGTCAGGGGTCCAAACCAGAGAAGGGTCAAGCGCTGTATAGTGGGCCTCTGACAAGGGCCTCGGCCTAGTTTGAGCCTCTGTGTGGTGGCTGCAGCCCGTGTGAGCATGAGCACTTCCCAAGCACTCTCCAAGCATCAGGGTCAAGTCAGAGGTCAGCAGTAGCTAG
>NW_025962255.1:21984-44022 GCF_017589495.1 Alosa alosa
GCATGGGAGAATGACAGTCTGTTACATTTTCCATCACATACCACTCTTGACTTAGCGGGTTTTCACTCTGGCCCCTTAGTGGCAGTATGGGAGAATGACAGTCTGTTACATTTTCCATCACATACCACTTGACTTAGCGGGTTTTCACTCTTGGCCCCTTAGTGGCAGTATGGGGAGAATGACAGTCTGTTACATTTTCCATCACATACGAAGTCTTGAGTTAGCTTTTCAGTCTTGGCCCCTTAGTGGCAGTAGTGGGAGAATGACAGTCTGTTACATGTTCATCACATATGACTCTTTGGACTTAGCTTGAGGTTTGCTAGGGTCGAATCATATACCTAACCCGCGAGGTATACCATGGGTTTGAGATTTTTTCGCTCTGCTTAAGGCTTTAACCCTTTGAGGTTAGCTTAAGGGGCACAGTGCACCAGTACTTATCGGGTGCTTAAGCCTGGTTGTCCGTGGGGGGGGTGGTACCCAGAGGGGGGTGTTTTGCCACTTTGTGTTATGGCTTAGCATAGAGGGTGTTAGCTAGTTTGATTAGCTGTTTAATTTGGGTTAAGTTTAGTGAGGATACAGGGTAATGTCTCCAGGCTCACACACACGCCAAGAGGGGACAGAGAGGAGTCTTTGGAGCCTCTGTGAGCAGCTGGGGCCTGTGGGTGGGTGTGTGTGTGTGTAGGGGTGCTGCAGTGGGTATAGCACAGCATCTAGGCCCAAGCATCTAGGGCACAGCATCTAGGCCCAACTTTAATAATAATAATGTAATAATAATAATAAGTTGGGGCCTCTCTGAGCAGCTGGAGCCTCTCTGGAGCAACAGGCCCTCTCTCTGTCCCTCTCATCACCTGCGCCGTGCGGTGTGTGTGGCTGTGCTTGGTGGGGGGGTCTAGCTTGTGCTCTCTGTGTCTCTCCCTGCTCCTAGGCCCAAGTTGAGCCCTGCCTGAGCACAAGCACTCATCCCCAGGCCCTCCCACGCCCGGGTCCGACACAGTAGCTAGTAGGCCTCTCACAAGGCCTTAGCTTAAGCCAATGTGTGTGTGTTTGGGGGGGGGGGGGGGCGCCAGGATTGGGTGAGATTCTAGATTAATTTTGACGCCCGACGCAACGCCGCCACCCCCCGCCTCGCCTGTGACCTTGCGTCATGGAGATAGGCGGCTGGCTAGGGCCAGAATCAGATGTGAATCAAGAGCTACGCGACATGTTCATCACATACCACTTTTGACTTAGCTGGTTTTCACTCTTGGCCCCTTAGTGGCAGTATGGGAGAATGACAGTCTGTTACATTTTCCATCACATACCACTTTGACTTAGCTGGTTTTCACTCTGGCCCCTTAGTGGCAGTATGGGAGAATGACAGTCTGTTACATTTTCCATCACATACCTAAGTCTTGACTTAGCTGGTTTTCACTCTTGGCCCCTTAGTGGCAGTATGGGAGAATGACAGTCTGTTACATTTTCCATCACATACGACTCTTGAGTTAGCTTTTTCAGGCTTGGCCCCTTAGTGGCAGTATGGGAGAATGACAGTCTGTTACATGTTCATCAGTGGCATATGACTGACAGTCTGAGTTAGTTTGAGGTTTGCTTAGGGTCGAATCATATACCAACCCAGGTATACCATGGGTTTGAGATTTTTTCGGGGCTCTGCTTAAGGCAGTTAACCCTATGGGGTTAGCTTAAGGGGCACAGTGCACCAGTACTTATCGGTGGCCTGGTTGTCCTGGGGGGTGGTACCCAGAGAGGGGGGGGGGTGTTTGCCACTTTGTGTTTAGTGGATGGCTTAGCATAGAGGGTGTTAGCTAGTTTGATTAGCTGTGTTTAATTTGGGGTTAAGTTTAGTGGAGTAGGATACAGGGTAATGCCCCAGGCTCACACACACAGAGTCCAAAGAGGGGACAGAGAGGAGTCTTTGGAGCCTCTGTGAGCAGCTGGGGCCTGTGGGTGGGTGTGTGTGTGTGTAGGGGTGCTGCAGTGGGTATAGCACAGCATCTAGGCCCAAGCATCTAGGCACAGCATCTAGGCCCAACTTTAATAATAATAATGTAATAATAATAATAAGTTGGGGCCTCTGAGCAGCTGGAGCCTCTGAGCAACAGGCCCCTCTCTGTCCCTCTCATCACCCAAGCTGCAGGTGTGTGTGTGTGGCTGTGCTTGGTGGGGGTCTAGCGCAGCTCTCTGTGTCTCTCCCCTGCTCCTAGGCCCAAGTTGAGCCCGCCTGAGCACAAGCACTCATCCCCAGGCCTCCCCCCCGGGTCCGGGACACAGTAGCTAGTAGGCCTCTCACAAGGCCTTAGCTTAAGCCAATGTGTGTGTGTTTGGGGGAGGGGGGGCCAGGATTGGGTGAGATTCTAGATTAATTTTGACGCCCGATCGATCTAACGCCACCCCCCGCCTCGCTGTGACCTTAAGGCCGCTGAGATAGGCGGTTGGCTAGGGCCAGAATCGTGATGTGAATCCCAAGAGCTAGCGTGACATGTTCATCACATACCTACTTTGACTTAGCTGGTTTTCACTCTTGGCCCCTTAGTGGCAGTATGGGAGAATGACAGTCTGTTACATTTTCCATCACATACCCACTCTTGACTTAGCTGGTTTTCACTCTTGGCCCCTTTAGTGGCAGTATGGGAGAATGACAGTCTGTTACATTTTCCATCACATACCTACTCTTGACTTAGCTGGTTTTCACTCTTGGCCCCTTAGTGGCAGTATGGGAGAATGACAGTCTGTTACATTTTCCATCACATACCACTCTTGACTTAGCTGGTTTTCACTCTTGGCCCCTTAGTGGCAGTATGGGGAGAATGACAGTCTGTTACATTTTCCATCACATACGAAGTCTTGAGTTAGCGCTTTTTCAGTCTTGGCCCCTTAGTGGCAGTATGGGAGAATGACAGTCTGTTACATGTTCATCACATATGACTCTTGAGTTAGCCTGGAGGTTTGCTAGGGCCGAATCATATGGCAGTATGGGAGGTATACCATGGGTTTGAGATTTTTCGGCTCTGCTTAAGGCTTTAACCCCTTAGTGCAGGTTAGCTTAATCATATACGAACCCCAACCCGCAGGTACAGTGCACCAGTTTTTATCGGGTGCTTAAGCCTGGTTGTCCGTGGGGGGGGGGTGGTGCCCAGAGGGGGGGGGGGGTTTGCCACTTTGTGTTGCCACTTTGGCTTAGCAGCATAGAGGGTGTTAGCTAGTTTGATTAGCGTGTTTAATTTGGGTTAAGTTTAGTGGAGTAGGATACAGGGTAATGTTCCCAGGCTCACACACACACCAAAAGGGGGAGACAGAGAGGAGTCTTGGAGCCTCTGTGAGCAGCTGGGGCCTGTGGGTGGGTGTGTGTGTGTGTAGGGGTGCTGCAGTGGGTATAGCACAGCATCTAGGCCCAAGCATCTAGGCACAGCATCTAGGCCCAACTTTAATAATAATAATGTAATAATAATAATAAGTTGGGGCCTCTCTGAGCAGCTGGAGCCTCTCTGAGCAACAGGCCCCTCTCTCTGTCCCTCTCATCACCTGCGCCAAGGTGTGTGTGTGGCTGTGCTTGGTGGGGGGGGTCTAGCGCAGCTCTGTGTCTCTCCCTGCTCCTAGGCCCAAGTTGAGCCCGCCTGAGCACAAGCACTCATCCCCAGGCCTCCCCCGCCCGGGTCCGACACAGTAGCTAGTAGGCCTCTCACAAGGCCTTAGCTTAAGCCAATGTGTGTGTGTTTGGGGGGGGGGGGGGGGCGCTCAGGATTGGGTGAGATTCTAGATTAATTTTGACGCCCGATCTAACGCCGCCACCCCCGCCTCTCCAGACTGTGACCTTAAGGCCGCTGGAGATAGGCGGTTGGCTAGGGCCAGAATCGTGATGTGAACCGCAGAGCTAGCGTGACATGTTCATCACATACCTCTTGACTTAGCTTGACTTAGCTGGTTTTCACTCTTGGCCCCTTAGTGGCAGTATGGGAGAATGACAGTCTGTTACATTTTCCATCACATACCACTCTTGACTTAGCTGTTTTTCACTCTTGGCCCCTTAGTGGCAGTATGGGAGAATGACAGTCTGTTACATTTTCCATCACATACCACTCTTTAGACTTAGCAGGTTTTCATTTTCCATCACATAATGAGTCTTGGCCCCTTAGTGGCAGTATGGGAGAATGACAGTCTGTTACATTTTCCATCACATACGAGTCTTGAGTTAGCGCTTTTTCAGTCTTGGCCCCTTAGTGGCAGTATGGGAGAATGACAGTCTGTTACATGTTCATCACATATGACTCTTGAGTTAGCCTGAGGTTTGCTAGGGCCGAATCATATACCTAACCCGCAGGTATACCATGGGTTTGAGATTTTTTCGGCTCTGCTTAAGGCTTTAACCCTTTTGGCAGGTTAGCTTAAGGGGGGCACAGTGCACCAGTACTTATCGGTGCTTAAGCCTGGTTGTCCGTGGGGGGTGGTACCCAGAGGGGGGGGTTTGCCACTTTGTGTTGGCGGGCTTAGCATAGAGGGTGTTAGCTAGTTTGATTAGCTGGTTTAATTTGGGTTAAGTTTAGTGGAGTAGGATACAGGGTAATGCTCCCAGGCTCACACACACGCCAAGAGGGGACAGAGAGGAGTCTTTGAGCCTCTGAGCAGCTGCAGCCTGTGTGAGAACATGCACTGTCTCCTAGGCCTCTCTGTGCCTCCCAAGCCGCCAGGGGTCAAACCAGAGGTCAAGCTGTAGCTAGTAGGCCTCTGACAAGGCCTCGGCCTAAGTTTGGGCCTCTGTGAGTAGCTGCAGCCCGTGTGAGCACAAGCACTCTTCCCCAAGCCTCTCCAAGCATCAGGGGTCAAGTCAGAGGTCAGCAGTAGCTAGTAGGCCTCTCACAAGGCGCCAGCCTAAGCTGGAGGATTGGGTTAGATTGTAAATTAATTTTGGGAGAACAGAGTCTAGGTTGTGCTAGCTGTGGAAAAGGGGATAGGGAAGAGGTTGGGCCTCTGTTCGTGTATTAATTGGGGTTAAGTTTAGATGTAGGATACAGGGTAATGCTCCCAGGCTCACACACACGCGCGCAGGGGACAGAGAGGAGTCTTTGGAGCCTCTGTGAGCAGCTGGGGCCTGTGGGTGGGTGTGTGTGTGTGTAGGGGTGCTGCAGTGGGTATAGCACAGCATCTAGGCCCAAGCATCTAGGCACAGCATCTAGGCCCAACTTTAATAATAATAATGTAATAATAATAATAAGTTGGGGCCTCTCTGAGCAGCTGGAGCGCCTCTGAGCAACAGGCCCCTCTCTCTGTCCCTCTCTATCACCTGCTGCAGGTGTGCGGTGTGTGGCTGTGCTTGGTGGGGGGGGTCTAGCTTAGCTCTCTGTGTCTCTCCCTGCTCCTAGGCCCAAGTTGAGCCCGCCTGAGCACAAGCACTCATCCCCAGGCCTCCCCCCGCCCGGGTCCGACACAGTAGCTAGTAGGCCTCTCACAAGGCCTTAGCTTAAGCTAATGTGTGTGTGTTTGGGGGGGGGGGGGCTTCCAGGATTGGGTGAGATTCTAGATTAATTTTGACGCCCGATCTAACGCCGCCACCCCCCGCCTCGCTGTGACCTTAAGGCCGCTGGAGATAGGGCGGTTGGCTAGGGCCAGAATCGTATGTGAACCGCAGAGCTAGCGGACATGTTCATCACATACCACTCTTGACTTAGCTGGTTTTCACTCTTGGCCCCTTAGTGGCAGTATGGGAGAATGACAGTCTGTTACATTTTCCATCACATACCACTCTTGACTTAGCTGGTTTTCACTCTTGGCCCCTTAGTGGCAGTATGGGAGAATGACAGTCTGTTACATTTTCCATCACATACCACTTTTGACTTAGCTGGTTTTCACCTTGGCCCCTTAGTGGCAGTATGGGAGAATGACAGTCTGTTACATTTTCCATCACATACCACTCTTGACTTAGCTGGTTTTCACTCTTGGCCCCTTAGTGGCAGTATGGGAGAATGACAGTCTGTTACATTTTCCATCACATACCTAACTTCTTGACTTAGCCTTTTCAGTCTTGGCCCCTTAGTGGCAGTATGGGAGAATGACAGTCTGTTACATTTTCCATCACATACGAAGTCTTGAGTTAGCTTTTTTTCAGTCTTGGCCCCTTAGTGGCAGTATGGGAGAATGACAGTCTGTTACATGTTCATCACATATGACTCTTGAGTTAGCTTGAGGTTTGCTAGGGCCGAATCATATACCTAACCCGCAGGGTATACCATGGGTTTGAGATTTTTTCGCTCTGCTTAAGGCTTTAACCCTTGCAGGTTAGCTTAAGGGGGCACAGTGCACCAGTACTTATCGGTGCTTAAGCCTGGTTGTCCGTGGGGGGGTGGTACCCAGAGGGGGGGGGTTTTGCCACTTTGTGTTGGGTGGGCTTAGCATAGAGGGTGTTAGCTAGTTTGATTAGCTGGTTTAATTTGGGTTAAGTTTAGTGGAGTAGGATACAGGGTAATGCCCCAGGCTCACACACACACGCCAAGAGGGGACAGAGAGGAGTCTTTGAGCCTCTGTGAGCAGCTGCAGCCTGTGTGAGAACATGCACTGTCTCCTAGGGCCTCTGTGCCTCCAAGCCGCCAGGGGTCAAACCAGAGGTCAAGCTGTAGCTAGTAGGCGTCTGACAAGGCCTCGGCCTAAGTTTGGGCCTCTGTGAGTAGCTGCAGCCCGTGGGAGCACAAGCACTCTTCCCCAAGCCTCCAAGCATCAGGGGTCAAGTCAGAGGTCAGCAGTAGCTAGTAGGCCTCTCACAAGGCCCTCAGCCTAAGCTGGAGGATTGGGTTAGATTGTAAATTAATTTTGGGAGAACAGAGTCTAGGTTGTGCTAGCTGTGAAAAGGGGATAGGGAAGAGGTTGGGCCTCTGTCTGTGTATTAATTGGGGTTAAGTTTAGATGTAGGATACAGGGTAATGCTCCCAGGCTCACACACACGCGCGCAGGGGACAGAGAGGAGTCTTTGGAGCCTCTGTGAGCAGCTGGGGCCTGTGGGTGGGTGTGTGTGTGTGTAGGGGTGCTGCAGTGGGTATAGCACAGCATCTAGGCCCAAGCATCTAGGCACAGCATCTAGGCCCAACTTTAATAATAATAATGGGGCCTTGGGGCCTCTGAGCAGCTGGAGCCTCTCTGAGCAACAGGCCCCTCTCTGTCCCTCTCTATCACCTGCGCGCGCGGGTGTGTGTGTGGCTGTGCTTGGTGGGGGGGGTCTAGCGCAGCTCTCTGTGTCTCTCCCTGCTCCTAGGCCCAAGTTGAGCCCGTCTGAGCACAAGCACTCATCCCCAGGCCTCCCCCGGCCCGTCCGGTCACAGTAGCTAGTAGGCCTCTCACAAGGCCTTAGCTTAAGCTAATGTGTGTGTGTTTGGGGGGGGGGGGGCGCTCAGGATTGGGTGAGATTCTAGATTAATTTTGACGCTCCGGACGCAACGCCGCCACCCCCGCCTCGCTGTGACCTTAAGGCCATGAGATAGGCGGTTGGCTAGGGCCAGAATCGTATGTGAATCCGCAGATAGCGTGACATGTTCATCACATACGACTCTTGACTTAGCGGGTTTTCACTCTTGGCCCCTTAGTGGCAGTATGGGAGAATGACAGTCTGTTACATTTTCCATCACATACCACTTTTGACAGTCTGACTTAGCTGGTTTTCACTCTTGGCCCCTTAGTGGCAGTATGGGAGAATGACAGTCTGTTACATTTTCCATCACATACCACTCTTGACTTAGCTGGTTTTCACTCTTGGCCCCTTAGTGGCAGTATGGGAGAATGACAGTCTGTTACATTTTCCATCACATACCAGTCTTGAGTTAGCTTTTTCAGTCTTGGCCCCTTAGTGGCAGTATGGGAGAATGACAGTCTGTTACATGTTCATCACATATGACTCTTGAGTTAGCCTGAGGTTTGCTAGGGCCGAAATCATATACATAACCCGCAGGTATGTATACCATGGGTTTGAGATTTTTTCGCTCTGCTTAAGGCTTTAACCCTTATGCAGGTTAGCTTAAGTGGGGCACAGTGCACCAGTACTTATCGGTGCTTAAGCCTGGTTGTCCGTGGGGGGGTGGTACCCAGAGGGGGGGGTTTGCCACTTTGTGTTGGGGGCTTAGCATAGAGGGTGTTAGCTAGTTTGATTAGCTGTTTAATTTGGGTTAAGTTTAGTGGAGTAGGATACAGGGTAATGCTCCCAGGCTCACACACACGCCACAAGAGGGGACAGAGAGGAGTCTTTGGAGCCTCTGTGAGCAGCTGCAGCCTGTGTGAGAACATGCACTGTCTCCCTAGGGCCTCTGTGCCTCCAAGCCAAGCCAGGGGTCAAACCAGAGGTCAAGCTGTAGCTAGTAGGCCTCTGACAAGGCCTCGGCCTAAGTTTGGGCCTCTGTGAGTAGCTGCAGCCCGCGGTGAGCACAAGCACTCTTCCCCAAGCCTCCAAGCATCAGGGGTCAAGTCAGAGGTCAGCAGTAGCTAGTAGGCCTCTCACAAGGCCTCAGCCTAAGCTGGAGGATTGGGTTAGATTGTAAATTAATTTTGGGAGAACAGAGTCTAGGTTGTGCTAGCTGTGGAAAAGGGGATAGGGAAGAGGTTGGGCCTCTGTTTGTGTATTAATTGGGGTTAAGTTTAGATGTAGGATACAGGGTAATGCTCCCAGGCTCACACACACGCGCGCAGGGGACAGAGAGGAGTCTTTGGAGCCTCTGTGAGCAGCTGGGGCCTGTGGGTGGGTGTGTGTGTGTGTAGGGGTGCTGCAGTGGGTATAGCACAGCATCTAGGCCCAAGCATCTAGGCACAGCATCTAGGCCCAACTTTAATAATAATAATGTAATAATAATAATAAGTTGGGGCCTCTCTGAGCAGCTGGAGCCTCTCTGAGCAACAGGCCCCTCTCTCTGTCCCTCTCTATCACCTGCGCTGGCAAGCAGTGTGTGGCTGTGCTTGGTGGGGGGTCTAGCGCAGCTCTCTGTGTCTCTCCCTGCTCCTAGGCCCAAGTTGAGCCCGCCTGAGCACAAGCACTCATCCCCAGGCCTCCCCGCCCGGGTCCGGGACACAGTAGCTAGTAGGCCTCTCACAAGGCCTTAGCTTAAGCTAATGTGTGTGTGTTTGGGGGGGGGGGGGGCCAGGATTGGGTGAGATTCTAGATTAATTTTGACGCCCGATCTAACGCCGCCACCCCCCGCCTCGCTGTGACCTTAAGGCCGCTGGATAGGCGGTTGGCTAGGGCCAGAATCGTATGTGTGAACCAGAGCTAGCGTGACATGTTCATCACATACCACTCTTTGACTTAGCTGGTTTTCACTCTTGGCCCCTTAGTGGCAGTATGGGAGAATGACAGTCTGTTACATTTTCCATCACATACCACTTTGACTTAGCCACTCAGTGGCAGTATGGGAGAATGACAGTCTGTTACATTTTCCATCACATACCACTCTTGACTTAGCTGGTTTTCACTCTTGGCCCCTTAGTGGCAGTATGGGAGAATGACAGTCTGTTACATTTTCCATCACATACCACTCTTGACTTAGCTGGTTTTCACTCTTGGCCCCTTAGTGGCAGTATGGGAGAATGACAGTCTGTTACATTTTCCATCACATACCACTCTTGACTTAGCTGGTTTTCACTCTTGGCCCCTTAGTGGCAGTATGGGAGAATGACAGTCTGTTACATTTTCCATCACATACGAGTCTTGAGTTAGCTTTTTTCAGTCTTGGCCCCTTAGTGGCAGTATGGGGAGAATGACAGTCTGTTACATTTTCCATCACATACGGAGTTAGCCCCTTGGCCCCTTAGTGGCAGTATGGGAGAATGACAGTCTGTTACATGTTCATCACATATGACTCTTGAGTTAGCCTGAGGTTTGCTAGGGCCGAATCATATACCTAACCCGCAGGTATACCATGGGTTTGAGATTTTTTCGCTCTGCTTAAGGCTTTAACCCTTGCGCAGGTTAGCTTAAGTGGGGCACAGTGCACCAGTACTTATCGGGTGCTTAAGCCTGGTTGTCCGTGGGGGGGTGGTACCCAGAGGGGGGGTGTTTGCCACTTTGTGTTGGGGGGCTTAGCATAGAGGGTGTTAGCTAGTTTGATTAGCTGTTTAATTTGGGTTAAGTTTAGTGGAGTAGGATACAGGGTAATGCCCCAGGCTCACACACACGCCAAGAGGGGACAGAGAGGAGTCTTTGAGCCTCTGTGAGCAGCTGCAGCCTGTGTGAGAACATGCACTGTCTCCTAGGCCTCTGTGCCTCCAAGCCAGGGGTCAAACCAGAGGTCAAGCTGTAGCTAGTAGGCCTCTGACAAGGCCTCGCCTAAGTTTGGGCCTCTGTGAGTAGCTGCAGCCCGTGGTGAGCACAAGCACTCTTCCCCAAGCCTCCAAGCATCAGGGGTCAAGTCAGAGGTCAGCAGTAGCTAGTAGGCCTCTCACAAGGCCTCAGCCTAAGCTGGAGGATTGGGTTAGATTGTAAATTAATTTTGGGAGAACAGAGTCTAGGTTGTGCTAGCTGTGAAAAAGGGGATAGGGAAGAGGTTGGGCCTCTGTCTGTGGTATTAATTGGGGTTAAGTTTAGATGTAGGATACAGGGTAATGCTCCCAGGCTCACACACACGCGCGCAGGGGACAGAGAGGAGTCTTTGGAGCCTCTGTGAGCAGCTGGGGCCTGTGGGTGGGTGTGTGTGTGTGTAGGGGTGCTGCAGTGGGTATAGCACAGCATCTAGGCCAAAATATACAAGCATCTAGGGGCAGCATCTAGGCCCAACTTTAATAATAATAATGTAATAATAATAATAAGTTGGGGCCTCTCTGAGCAGCTGGAGCCTCTGAGCAACAGGCCCCTCTCTGTCCCTCTCTATCACCTGCGCCAAGTGTGTGTGGCTGTGCTTGGTGGGGGGTCTAGCGCAGCTCTCTGTGTCTCTCCCTGCTCCTAGGCCCAAGTTGAGCCCGCCTGAGCACAAGCACTCATCCCCAGGCCTCCCCCGCCCGGGTCCGGACACAGTAGCTAGTAGGCCTCTCACAAGGCCTTAGCTTAAGCTAATGTGTGTGTGTTTGGGGGGGGGGGGGGCCAGGATTGGGTGAGATTCTAGATTAATTTTGACGCCCGATCAACGCCGCCACCCCCGCCTCGCTGTGACCTTAAGGCCGCTGGAGATAGGGCGGTTGGCTAGGGCCAGAATCGTGATGTGAACTGCAAGAGCTAGCGGACATGTTCATCACATACCCACTCTTTTGACTTAGCTGGTTTTCACTCTTGGCCCCTTAGTGGCAGTATGGGAGAATGACAGTCTGTTACATTTTCCATCACATACTTGACTTAGCTGGTTTTCACTTGGCAGTATGGGAGAATGACAGTCTGTTACATTTTCCATCACATACTTAGCTACTGACTTAGCCCCTTAGTGGCAGTATGGGAGAATGACAGTCTGTTACATTTTCCATCACATACCACTCTTGACTTAGCTGGTTTTCACTCTTGGCCCCTTAGTGGCAGTATGGGAGAATGACAGTCTGTTACATTTTCCATCACATACCAGTCTTGACTTAGCTGGTTTTCACTCTTGGCCCCTTAGTGGCAGTTGGGAGAATGACAGTCTGTTACATTTTCCATCACATACGTCTTGAGTTAGCCAGTCTTGGCCCCTTAGTGGCAGTATGGGAGAATGACAGTCTGTTACATGTTCATCACATATGACTCTTGAGTTAGCTTGAGGTTTGCTAGGGCCGAATCATATACCTAACCCGCAGGTATACCATGGGTTTGAGATTTTTTCGCTCTGCTTAAGGCTTTAACCCCTATGAGGTTAGCTTAAGGGGGCACAGTGCACCAGTACTTATCGGTGCTTAAGCCTGGTTGTCCGTGGGGGGGTGGTACCCAGAGGGGGGGTTTGCCACTTTGTGTTGGGGCTTAGCATAGAGGGTGTTAGCTAGTTTGATTAGCTGGTTTAATTTGGGTTAAGTTTAGTGGAGTAGGATACAGGGTAATGCTCCCAGGCTCACACACACGCCAAGAGGGGGGACAGAGAGGAGTCTTTGAGCCTCTGTGAGCAGCTGCAGCCTGTGTGAGAACATGCACTGTCTCCCTAGGGCCTCTGTGCCTCCAAGCCGCCAGGGGTCAAACCAGAGGTCAAGCTGTAGCTAGTAGGCCTCTGACAAGGCCTCGCCTAAGTTTGGGCCTCTGTGAGTAGCTGCAGCCCGTGGTGAGCACAAGCACTCTTCCCCAAGCCTCCAAGCATCAGGGGTCAAGTCAGAGGTCAGCAGTAGCTAGTAGGCCTCTCACAAGGCCTCAGCCTAAGCTGGAGGATTGGGTTAGATTGTAAATTAATTTTGGGAGAACAGAGTCTAGGTTGTGCTAGCTGTGAAAAGGGGATAGGGAAGAGGTTGGGCCTCTGTCTCTGCATTAATTGGGGTTAAGTTTAGATGTAGGATACAGGGTAATGCTCCCAGGCTCACACACACGCCACAAGAGGGGACAGAGAGGAGTCTTTGGAGCCTCTGTGAGCAGCTGGGGCCTGTGGGTGGGTGTGTGTGTGTGTAGGGGTGCTGCAGTGGGTATAGCACAGCATCTAGGCCCAAGCATCTAGGCACAGCATCTAGGCCCAACTTTAATAATAATAATGTAATAATAATAATAAGTTGGGGCCTCTGAGCAGCTGGAGCCTCTCTGAGCAACAGGCCCCTCTCTGTCCCTCTCTATCACCTGCGCTGCAAGGTGTGTGTGTGGCTGTGCTTGGTGGGGGTCTAGCGCAGCTCTCTGTGTCTCTCCCTGCTCCTAGGCCCAAGTTGAGCCCGCCTGAGCACAAGCACTCATCCCCAGGCCTCCCCCCGCCCGGGTCCGGACACAGTAGCTAGTAGGCCTCTCACAAGGCCTTAGCTTAAGCTAATGTGTGTGTGTTTGGGGGGAGGGGGGGCCAGGATTGGGTGAGATTCTAGATTAATTTTGACGCCCGACGCTAACGCCACCCCCCCCCCTCGCTGACCCTTAAGGCCGCTGAGATAGGCGGTTGGCTAGGGCCAGAATCGTGATGTGAATCAAGAGCTAGCGACATGTTCATCACATACCACTCTTGACTTAGCTGGTTTTCACTCTTGGCCCCTTAGTGGCAGTATGGGAGAATGACAGTCTGTTACATTTTCCATCACATACCACTCTTGACTTAGCTGGTTTTCACTCTTGGCCCCTTAGTGGCAGTATGGGAGAATGACAGTCTGTTACATTTTCCATCACATACCACTTTTGACTTAGCTGGTTTTCACTCTTGGCCCCTTAGTGGCAGTATGGGAGAATGACAGTCTGTTACATTTTCCATCACATACCACTCTTGACTTAGCTGGTTTTCAGGCCCCTTAGTGGCAGTGGGAGAATGACAGTCTGTTACATTTTCCATCACATACCACTCTTGACTTAGCTTCTTGGCCCCTTAGTGGCAGTATGGGAGAATGACAGTCTTTACATTTTCCATCACATACCAGTCTTGACTTAGTCTTTTTTCAGTCTTGGCCCCTTAGTGGCAGTATGGGAGAATGACAGTCTGTTACATTTTCCATCACATACGAAGTCTTGAGTTAGCAGTCTTGGCCCCTTAGTGGCAGTATGGGAGAAATGACAGTCTGTTACATGTTCATCACATATGACTCTTGAGTTAGCCTGAGGTTTGCTAGGGCCGAATCATATACCTAACCCGCAGGTATACCATGGGTTTGAGATTTTTTCGGCTCTGCTTAAGGCTTTAACCCTTGCGAGGTTAGCTTAAGTGGGGCACAGTGCACCAGTACTTATCGGTGCTTAAGCCTGGTTGTCCGTGGGGGGGGGTGGTACCCAGAGGGGGGGGGGGGTTTGCCACTTTGTGTTGCGGGCTTAGCATAGAGGGTGTTAGCTAGTTTGATTAGCGGGTTTAATTTGGGTTAAGTTTAGTGGAGTAGGATACAGGGTAATGCTCCCAGGCTCACACACACGCCAAGAGGGGGACAGAGAGGAGTCTTTGAGCCTCTGTGAGCAGCTGCAGCCTGTGTGAGAACATGCACTGTCTCCTAGGGCCTCTGTGCCTCCAAGCCAGGGGTCAAACCAGAGGTCAAGCTGTAGCTAGTAGGCCTCTGACAAGGCCTCGCCTAAGTTTGGGCCTCTGTGAGTAGCTGCAGCCCGTGGTGAGCACAAGCACTCTTCCCCAAGCCTCCCAAGCATCAGGGGTCAAGTCAGAGGTCAGCAGTAGCTAGTAGGCCTCTCACAAGGCCTCAGCCTAAGCTGGAGGATTGGGTTAGATTGTAAATTAATTTTGGGAGAACAGAGTCTAGGTTGTGCTAGCTGTGGAAAAGGGGATAGGGAAGAGGTTGGGCCTCTGTCTGTGGTATTAATTGGGGTTAAGTTTAGATGTAGGATACAGGGTAATGCTCCCAGGCTCACACACACGCCACAAGGGGGACAGAGAGGAGTCTTTGGAGCCTCTGTGAGCAGCTGGGGCCTGTGGGTGGGTGTGTGTGTGTGTAGGGGTGCTGCAGTGGGTATAGCACAGCATCTAGGCCCAAGCATCTAGGCACAGCATCTAGGCCCAACTTTAACAATACTCATGTAATAATAATAATAAGTTGGGGCCTCTGAGCAGCTGGAGCCTCTCTGAGCAACAGGCCCCTCTCTGTCCCTCTCTATCACCTGCTGCCAAGGTGGTGCGTGTGTGGCTGTGCTTGGTGGGGGGTCTAGCGCAGCTCTCTGTGTCTCTCCCTTGCTCCTAGGCCCAAGTTGAGCCCGCCTGAGCACAAGCACTCATCCCCAGGCCTCTCCCCGCCGCCCGGGTCCGGACAGTAGCTAGTAGGCCTCTCACAAGGCCTTAGCTTAAGCTAATGTGTGTGTGTTTGGGGGGAGGGGGGGGCCAGGATTGGGTGAGATTCTAGATTAATTTTGACGCCCGACGCTAACGCCACCCCCCCGCCACCCCCCCCGCCTCGCTGTGACCTTTAAGGCCCACATGAGATAGGGTTTTCGGTTAGGGCTAGGGCCAGAATCGTCTTTGATGTGAACACTCTTGGCCCCTTAGTGGCAGTATGCGTGACATGTTCATTTTCACATACCACTCTTTGACTTAGCTGGTTTTCACTCTTGGCCCCTTAGTGGCAGTATGGGAGAATGACAGTCTGTTACATTTTCCATCACATACCACTCTTTGACTTAGCTGGTTTTCACTCTTGGCCCCTTAGTGGCAGTATGGGAGAATGACAGTCTGTTACATTTTCCATCACATACCACTCTTGACTTAGCTGGTTTTCACTCTTGGCCCCTTAGTGGCAGTATGGGAGAATGACAGTCTGTTACATTTTCCATCACATACGAAGTCTTGAGTTAGCTTTTTCAGTCTTGGCCCCTTAGTGGCAGTATGGGAGAATGACAGTCTGTTACATGTTCATCACATATGACTCTTGAGTTAGCTTGAGGTTTGCTAGGGCCGAATCATATACCTACCCCGCAGGTATACCATGGGTTTGAGATTTTTTCGCTCTGCTTAAGGCTTTAACCCTTTATGAGGTTAGCTTAAGGGGGGCACAGTGCACCAGTACTTATCGGTGCTTAAGCCTGGTTGTCCGTGGGGGGGTGGTACCCAGAGGGGGGGGGGTTTGCCACTTTGTGTTGGGCGGGCTTAGCATAGAGGGTGTTAGCTAGTTTGATTAGCTGTTTAATTTGGGTTAAGTTTAGTGGAGTAGGATACAGGGTAATGCCCCCAGGCTCACACACACGCCACAAGAGGGGACAGAGAGGAGTCTTTGAGCCTCTGTGAGCAGCTGCAGCCTGTGTGAGAACATGCACTGTCTCCTAGGGCCTCTCTGTGCCTCCCAAGCCAGCCAGGGTCAAACCAGAGGTCAAGCTGTAGCTAGTAGGCCTCTGACAAGGCCTCGGCCTAAGTTTGGGCCTCCTGTGAGTAGCTGCAGCCCGTGGTGAGCACAAGCACTCTTCCCCAAGCCTCCAAGCATCAGGGGTCAAGTCAGAGGTCAGCAGTAGCTAGTAGGCCTCTCACAAGGCCTCAGCCTAAGCTGGAGGATTGGGTTAGATTGTAAATTAATTTTGGGAGAACAGAGTCTAGGTTGTGCTAGCTGTGAAAAAGGGGATAGGGAAGAGGTTGGGCCTCTGTCTGTGGTATTAATTGGGGTTAAGTTTAGATGTAGGATACAGGGTAATGCTCCCAGGCTCACACACACGCCAAGGGGGGACAGAGAGGAGTCTTTGAGCCTCTGTGAGCAGCTGGGGCCTGTGGGTGGGTGTGTGTGTGTGTGTAGGGTGCTGCAGTGGGTATAGCACAGCATCTAGGCCCAAGCATCTAGGCACAGCATCTAGGCCCAACTTTAATAATAATAATGTAATAATAATAATAAGTTGGGGCCTCTCTGAGCAGCTGGAGCCTCTCTGAGCAACAGGCCCCTCTCTGTCCCTCTCTATCACCTGCGCAGGCAGGTGCAAGCGTGTGTGTGGCTGTGCTTGGTGGGGGGGTCTAGCGCAGCTCTCTGTGTCTCTCCCTGCTCCTAGGCCCAAGTTGAGCCCGCCTGAGCACAAGCACTCATCCCCAGGCCTCCCCCCGCCCGGGTCCGGACACAGTAGCTAGTAGGCCTCTCACAAGGCCTTAGCTTAAGCTAATGTGTGTGTGTTTGGGGGGGGGGGGGGGCCAGGATTGGGTGAGATTCTAGATTAATTTTGACGCCCGACGCTAACGCCGCCACCCCCCCGCCTCGGCTGTGACCTTAAGGCCGCTGGAGATAGGGCGGTTGGCTAGGGCCAGAATCGTGATGTGAATCAAGAGCTAGCGGACATGTTCATCACATACCACTCTTTGACTTAGCTGGTTTTCACTTAGTGGCAGTATGGGGAGAATGACAGTCTGTTACATTTTCCATCACATACCACTGACTTAGCCACCTTGGCCCCTTAGTGGCAGTATGGGAGAATGACAGTCTGTTACATTTTCCATCACATACCACTCTTGACTTAGCTGGTTTTCACTCTTGGCCCCTTAGTGGCAGTATGGGAGAATGACAGTCTGTTACATTTTCCATCACATACTGTTAGCTGGTTTTCACTCTTGGCCCCTTAGTGGCAGTATGGGAGAATGACAGTCTGTTACATTTTCCATCACATACCTTAATTTTTCACTCTTGACTTAGCTCTGTTACATTTTCACACATCTTGACTTAGCCCAGTCTTAGTGGCAGTATGGGAGAATGACAGTCTGTTACATTTTCCATCACATACTTTGAGTGGCAGTAGTCTTGAGTTAGCGCTTTTTCAGTCTTGGCCCCTTAGTGGCAGTATGGGAGAATGACAGTCTGTTACATGTTCATCACATATGACTCTTGAGTTAGCTTGAGGTTTGCTAGGGCCGAATCATATACCTAACCCGCAGGGTATACCATGGGTTTGAGATTTTTTCGCTCTGCTTAAGGCTTTAACCCTTTGCAGGTTAGCTTAAGTGGGGCACAGTGCACCAGTACTTATCGGGTGCTTAAGCCTGGTTGTCCGTGGGGGGGTGGTACCCAGAGGGGGGGGTTTGCCACTTTGTGTTGCGGGGGCTTAGCATAGAGGGTGTTAGCTAGTTTGATTAGCTGTTTAATTTGGGTTAAGTTTAGTGGAGTAGGATACAGGGTAATGCCCCAGGCTCACACACACGCCACAAGGGGGACAGAGAGGAGTCTTTGAGCCTCTGTGAGCAGCTGCAGCCTGTGTGAGAACATGCACTGTCTCCTAGGGCCTCTGTGCCTCCCAAGCCGCCAGGGGTCAAACCAGAGGTCAAGCTGTAGCTAGTAGGCCTCTGACAAGGCCTCGGCCTAAGTTTGGGCCTCCTGTGAGTAGCTGCAGCCCGTGGGAGCACAAGCACTCTTCCCCAAGCCTCCAAGCATCAGGGGTCAAGTCAGAGGTCAGCAGTAGCTAGTAGGCCTCTCACAAGGCCTCAGCCTAAGCTGGAGGATTGGGTTAGATTGTAAATTAATTTTGGGAGAACAGAGTCTAGGTTGTGCTAGCTGTGAAAAGGGGATAGGGAAGAGGTTGGGCCTCTGTTCTGCATTAATTGGGGTTAAGTTTAGATGTAGGATACAGGGTAATGCTCCCAGGCTCACACACACACGCCACAAGAGGGGACAGAGAGGAGTCTTTGGAGCCCTGTGAGCAGCTGGGGCCTGTGGGTGGGTGTGTGTGTGTGTAGGGGTGCTGCAGTGGGTATAGCACAGCATCTAGGCCCAAGCATCTAGGCACAGCATCTAGGCCCAACTTTAATAATAATAATGTAATAATAATAATAAGTTGGGGCCTCTGAGCAGCTGGAGCCTCTCTGAGCAACAGGCCCCTCTCTGTCCCTCTCTATCACCTGCGCAAGGCAGGTGTGTGTGTGTGGCTGTGCTTGGTGGGGGTCTAGCGCAGCTCTCTGTGTCTCTCCCTGCTCCTAGGCCCAAGTTGAGCCCGCCTGAGCACAAGCACTCATCCCCAGGCCTCCCCGCCCGGGTCCCGACACAGTAGCTAGTAGGCCTCTCACAAGGCCTTAGCTTAAGCTAATGTGTGTGTGTTTGGGGGAGGGGGGCGCCAGGATTGGGTGAGATTCTAGATTAATTTTGACGCCCGATCTAACGCCGCCACCCCCGCCTCGCTGTGACCTTAAGGCCATGGAGATAGGCGGTTGGCTAGGGCCAGAATCGTGATGTGAACTCCAAGAGCTAGCGTGACATGTTCATCACATACCACTCTTTGACTTAGCTGGTTTTCACTCTTGGCCCCTTAGTGGCAGTATGGGAGAATGACAGTCTGTTACATTTTCCATCACATACCACTCTTGACTTAGCTGGTTTTCACTCTTGGCCCCTTAGTGGCAGTATGGGAGAATGACAGTCTGTTACATTTTCCATCACATACCACTCTTTGACTTAGCTGGTTTTCACTCTTGGCCCCTTAGTGGCAGTATGGGAGAATGACAGTCTGTTACATTTTCCATCACATACCACTCTTTGACTTAGCTAAGTGGCAGTGAATGACAGTCTGTTACATTTTCCATTGACTTAGCCACTTTAGTGGCAGTATGGGAGAATGACAGTCTGTTACATTTTCCATCACATACCTTGACTTAGCTCTTTGACTTAGCAGTGGAGCCACTTGGCCCCTTAGTGGCAGTATGGGAGAATGACAGTCTGTTACATTTTCCATCACATACCACTCTTGTTAGCTTTGGCCCCTTAGTGGCAGTATGGGAGAATGACAGTCTGTTACATTTTCCATCACATACGAAGTCTTGAGTTAGCTTTTTCAGTCTTGGCCCCTTAGTGGCAGTATGGGAGAATGACAGTCTGTTACATGTTCATCACATATGACTCTTGAGTTAGCCTGAGGTTTGCTAGGGCCGAATCATATACCTAACCCGCAGGTATACCATGGGTTTGAGATTTTTTCGCTCTGCTTAAGGCTTTAACCCTTTGCGAGGTTAGCTTAAGTGGGGCACAGTGCACCAGTACTTATCGGGTGCTTAAGCCTGGTTGTCCGTGGGGGGTGGTACCCAGAGGGGGGGGGGTGTTTGCCACTTTGTGTTGGGCGGGCTTAGCATAGAGGGTGTTAGCTAGTTTGATTAGCTGTTTTAATTTGGGTTAAGTTTAGTGGAGTAGGATACAGGGTAATGCTCCCAGGCTCACACACACGCCAAGAGGGGACAGAGAGGAGTCTTTGAGCCTCTGTGAGCAGCTGCAGCCTGTGTGAGAACATGCACTGTCTCCTAGGCCTCTCTGTGCCTCCAAGCCGCCAGGGGTCAAACCAGAGGTCAAGCTGTAGCTAGTAGGCCTCTGACAAGGCCTCGCCCTAAGTTTGGGCCTCCTGTGAGTAGCTGCAGCCCGTGGTGAGCACAAGCACTCTTCCCCAAGCCTCCAAGCATCAGGGGTCAAGTCAGAGGTCAGCAGTAGCTAGTAGGCCTCTCACAAGGCCTCAGCCTGCTGGAGGATTGGGTTAGATTGTAAATTAATTTTGGGAGAACAGAGTCTAGGTTGTGCTAGCTGTGGAAAAGGGGATAGGGAAGAGGTTGGGCCTCTGTCTCGTGGTATTAATTGGGGTTAAGTTTAGATGTAGGATACAGGGTAATGCTCCCAGGCTCACACACACGCCAAGAGGGGACAGAGAGGAGTCTTGAGAGCCTCTGTGAGCAGCTGGGGCCTGTGGGTGGGTGTGTGTGTGTGTAGGGGTGCTGCAGTGGGTATAGCACAGCATCTAGGCCCAAGCATCTAGGGGCATCTAGGCCCAACTTTAATAATAATAATGTAATAATAATAATAAGTTGGGGCCTCTGAGCAGCTGGAGCCTCTGAGCAACAGGCCCCTCTCTCTGTCCCTCTCTATCACCTGCGCTGCACGTGTGTGCGTGTGTGTGGCTGTGCTTGGTGGGGGGGGTCTAGCGCAGCTCTCTGTGTCTCTCCCTGCTCCTAGGCCCAAGTTGAGCCCGTCTGAGCACAAGCACTCATCCCCAGGCCTCTCCCCCGCCCGGGTCCGGGACACAGTAGCTAGTAGGCCTCTCACAAGGCCTTAGCTTAAGCTAATGTGTGTGTGTTTGGGGGAGGGGGGGGCCAGGATTGGGTGAGATTCTAGATTAATTTTGACGCCCGACGCTAACGCCGCCACCCCCCGCCTCGCTGTGACCTTAAGGCATGGAGATAGGCGGTTGGCTAGGGCCAGAATCGTGATGTGAATCCAAGAGCTAGCGTGACATGTTCATCACATATGACTTTTGACTTAGCTGGTTTTCACTCTTGGCCCCTTAGTGGCAGTATGGGAGAATGACAGTCTGTTACATTTTCCATCACATACCACTCTTTGACTTAGCTGGTTTTCACTCTTGGCCCCTTAGTGGCAGTATGGGAGAATGACAGTCTGTTACATTTTCCATCACATACCACTCTTGACTTAGCTGGTTTTCACTCTTGGCCCCTTAGTGGCAGTATGGGAGAATGACAGTCTGTTACATTTTCCATCACATACCAATTCTTGTTAGCTGGTTTTCACTCTTGGCCCCTTAGTGGCAGTATGGGAGAATGACAGTCTGTTACATTTTCCATCACATTACTCACATGAGTTTAGCTTTTTCAGTCTTGGCCCCTTAGTGGCAGTATGGGAGAATGACAGTCTGTTACATGTTCATCACATATGACTCTTGAGTTAGCTTCTGAGGTTTGCTAGGGCCGAATCATATACTAACCCGCAGGTATACCATGGGTTTGAGATTTTTTCGCTCTGCTTAAGGCTTTAACCCTTTGCGAGGTTAGCTTAAGTGGGGCACAGTGCACCAGTACTTATCGGTGCTTAAGCCTGGTTGTCCGGGGGGGTGGTACCCAGAGGGGGGGGGGGGGTTTGCCACTTTGTGTTGGGCGGGCTTAGCATAGAGGGTGTTAGCTAGTTTGATTAGCTGTTTAATTTGGGTTAAGTTTAGTGGAGTAGGATACAGGGTAATGCTCCCAGGCTCACACACACGCCACAAGAGGGGACAGAGAGGAGTCTTTGAGCCTCTGTGAGCAGCTGCAGCCTGTGTGAGAACATGCACTGTCTCCCAGGGCCTCTGTGCCTCCAAGCCAGGGGTCAAACCAGAGGTCAAGCTGTAGCTAGTAGGCCTCTGACAAGGCCTCGCCTAAGTTTGGGCCTCTGTGAGTAGCTGCAGCCCGCGGTGAGCACAAGCACTCTTCCCCAAGCCTCCAAGCATCAGGGTCAAGTCAGAGGTCAGCAGTAGCTAGTAGGCCTCTCACAAGGCCTCAGCCTAAGCTGGAGGATTGGGTTAGATTGTAAATTAATTTTGGGAGAACAGAGTCTAGGTTGTGCTAGCTGTGGAAAAGGGGATAGGGAAGAGGCTGGGCCTCTGTCTGCATTAATTGGGGTTAAGTTTAGATGTAGGATACAGGGTAATGCTCCCAGGCTCACACACACACGCCAAGAGGGGACAGAGAGGAGTCTTTGGAGCCTCTGTGAGCAGCTGGGGCCTGTGGGTGGGTGTGTGTGTGTGTAGGGGTGCTGCAGTGGGTATAGCACAGCATCTAGGCCCATCTAGGCCCAGCATCTAGGGCCTAAGTTTAGCCTCTGAGCAGCTGGAGC
>NW_025962255.1:44522-73666 GCF_017589495.1 Alosa alosa
GCCTTAAGCAGAGCCGAAAAAAATCTCAAGCCCATGGGTATACCCTCTTGGGTTCATTATATGATTCGGCCCTAGCAAACCTCCAGGCTAACTCAGGTCATATGTGATGAACATGTAACAGACTGTCATTCTCCCATACTGCCACTAGGGGGCCCAAGACTGAAAAGCTAAGTCAAGGTGGGTATGTGATGGAAAATGTAACAGACTGTCATTCTCCCATACTGCCACTAAGGGCCAAGAGTGGCTCCCATTAAGTCAAAGAGTGGTATGTGATGGAAAATGTAACAGACTGTCATTCTCCCATACTGCCACTAGGGGCCAAGGTGAAAACCACTAAGTCCAAGAGTCGTGTGTGATAGACATGTCCGCTAGCTCAGGTTCCTACGATTCTGGCCCTAGCCAACACGCCCTATCTCCGGCCTTAAGGTCTAGCCGAGGCAGGGGTGGCGGCGTTAGATCGAGGCGTCAAGAAAACTAGAAGATCTCCACCCAATCCTGAAGCCCCCCCCCCCTCCCCAAACACACACATGGCTTGACTGGGCCCTTGTGAGAGGCCTACTAGCTTCCTGTGTTCGGACGGGCGGGGAGGGGCTGGGATGAGTCTTGATCTCAGTCTAACACAACTTGGGCCTGGGGCAGGGAGAACACAGAGGCTTGTGGCCAAGCACGGCCACAACTACACCCGGTGCACTTGAGAGGGACTAAGGGGCCTGTTGCTCAGAGGCTCAACTGCTCATAAGGCCCCAACTTGTGTGTGTGCGTGTGTGTGGGGTTGGGCCTAGACCTTGTGCCCTGAATGCTTAACCCTAGATGCTGTGCTTTAATACCCTGCAGCACCCCTACACACACACACACCCACCCACAGGCCCCAGCTGCTCAGGGGCTCAAGACTCCTCTCTGTCCCCCCCCCTTGTGGCGTGTGTGAGCCCTGGGGCATTACTGTATCCTACTCCACTAAACAACCCAAATTAAACCTTCAAAATCAAACTAAGCTAACACCCTCTATGCTAAGCCCCGCAGCACAAAGTGGCAAACCCCCCCCTCTGGGTACCACCCCCCGGACTGGGACAACCAGGCAGCACCCGATAAGTACTGGTGCACTGTGCCTTAAGCTAACCTGCGCAGGGTTAAAGCCTTAAGCAAGAGCGAAAAAAATCAAACCCATGGGTATACCTGCGGGGTAGGTATATGATTCGCCCTAGCAAACCTCAAGCTAACTCAGAGTCATATCTTGATGAACATGTAACAGACTGTCATTCTCCCATACTGCCACTAAGGGGCCAAGGTGAAAACCCGCTAAGTCAGAGTCGTATGTGATGGAAAATGTAACAGACTGTCATTCTCCCCATACTGCCACTAAGGGGCCAAGAGTGAAAAGCAGCTAAGTCAAAATTAGGTATGTGATGGAAAATGTAACAGACTGTCATTCTCCCATACTGCCACTAAGGGGCCAAGAGTGAAAACCAGCTAAGTCAAGAGTAGGTATGTGATGAACATGTCACGCTAGCTGCGTTTCACATACGATTCTGGCCCTAGCCAACCGCCTATCTCCGCGGCCAGCAAGGTCTGGCCGAGGCGGGGTGGCGGCGTTAATCGGGATGATCAAGGTAATCTAGAATCTCCCAATCCTGAAGCGCCCCCCCCCCCCCCCAAACACACACACATTAGCTTAAGCTAAGGCCTTGTGAGAGGCCTACTAGCTACTGTGATCGGACCCGAGGCCGGGGGGAGGCCTGGGGATGAGTGCTTGTGCTCAGGCAGGGCTCAACTTGGGCTAGGAGCAGGGAGGAGGGGACACAAGAGGCTGCGCTAGACCCCCCCACCAAGCACAGCCACACCTGCAGCACACAGGCGGAGGTGATAGAGAGGGACAGAGAGAGGGGCCTGTTGCTCAGAGAGGCTCCAGCTGCTCATAGAGGCCCCAACTTATTATTATTATTACATTATTATTATTAAAGTTGGGCCTAGATGCTGTGCCTAGATGCTTGGGCCTAGATGCTGTGCTATACCCACTGCAGCACCCTACACACACACACACCCCACCACAGGCCCCAGCTGCTCACAAGAGGGCTCCAAGACTCCTCTCTGTCCCCTCTTGGCGTGTGTGTGAGCCTGGACGCATTACCCTGTATCCTCTCCACTAAACAACCCCAAATTAAACCGGCTAATCAAACTAGCTAACACCCTCTATGCTAAACCCATAACACAAAGTGGCAAACACCCCCCCCCCCTCTGGGTACCACCCCACAGGACAACCAGGCTTAAGCACCGATAAGTGCTGGTGCACTGTGCCGCCAAGCTAACCTCCAGGGGTTAAAGCCTTAAGCCAGGCAGAAAAATCTCAAACCCATGGTATACCCTGCGGGTTCATTATATGATTCGACCCTAGCAAACCTCAGGCGTAACTCAAAGGTCATGTCTTGATGAACATGTAACAGACTGTCATTCTCCCCATACTGCCACTAAGGGGCCAAGGTGAAAACCAGCTAAGTCAGGAGTGGTATGTGATGGAAAATGTAACAGACTGTCATTCTCCCATACTGCCACTAGGGGCCAAAATTGAAAAGCAGCTAAGTCAAGAGTGGGTATGTGATGGAAAATGTAACAGACTGTCATTCTCCCATACTGCCACTAAAGGGGCCAGAGTGAAAACCAGCTAAGTCAAAGAGTGGTATGTGATGAACATGTCACGCTAGCTGCGGGATTCACATCACGATTCTGGCCCTAGCCAACCGCCTATCTCAGCGGCCGGAGGTCTGGCGAGGCGGCGGCGTTAGCGTCGGGCGTCAAAATTAATCTAGAATCTCACCCAATCCTGGCGCCCCCCCCCCTCCCCCCAAACACACACACATTGGCTTAAGCTAAGGCCTTGTGAGAGGCCTACTAGCTACTGTGATCCCGGACGGGCAGGGAGGAGGCCTGGGGATGGTGCTTGTGCTCAGGCCGGGCTCAACTTGGGCCTAGGAGCAGGGGGAGAGACACAGAGCTAAGCTAGACCCCCACCAAGCACAGCCACACACACGCACACGCGCGGGTGATAGGAGGGACAGAGAGGGCCTGTTGCTCAGAGGGAGGCTCCAGCTGCTCATAGAGGCCCCAACTTATTATTATTATTACATTATTATTATTAAAGTTGGGCCTAGATGCTGTGCCTAGATGCTTGGGCCTAGATGCTGTGCTATACCCACTGCAGCACCCCTACACACACACACACACCCACCCACAGGCCCCAGCTGCTCACAGGGGCTCAAAGACTCCTCTCTGTCCCCCCTTGGCGTGTGTGTGTGAGCCTGGGACTGATTACCCTGTATCCTACTCCACTAAACAACCCAAATTAAACCGCCCTAATCAAACTAGCTAACACCCTCTATGCTAAACCCGCAACACAAAGTGGCAAACACCCCCCCCCTCTGGGTACCACCCCCCACGGACAACCAGGCTTAAGCACCGATAAGTACTGGTGCACTGTGCCCCACTTAAGCTAACCTCATGGGGTTAAAGCCTTAAGCAGAGCGAAAAAATCTCAAACCCATGGTATACCTGCGGGTTAGGTATATGATTCGAGCCTCCTAACTCAAAAGGTCATAGCAAACCTCAGACTGTCATTCTAACTCAAGCCAAGTCATATGTGATGAACATGTAACAGACTGTCATTCTCCCATACTGCCACTAAGGGGGCCAAGACTGAAAAAAGCGCTAACTCAAGATAGGTATGTGATGGAAAATGTAACAGACTGTCATTCTCCCCATACTGCCACTAAGGGGCCAAGACTGCTCCAGCTAACTCAAGACTAGGTATGTGATGGAAAATGTAACAGACTGTCATTCTCCCATACTGCCACTAAGGGGCCAAGAGTGAAAACCAGCTAAGTCAAAAGTAGGTATGTGATGGAAAATGTAACAGACTGTCATTCTCCCATACTGCCACTAAGGGGCCAGAGTGAAAACCCGCTAAGTCAAGAGTCATATGTGATGAACATGTCCGCCTTAGCTTGCATTCACTCACGATTCTGGCCCTAGCCAACCCGCCTATCTCATGACATAAGGTCACAGCTTAGGTCACAGGGGGGGTGGCGGCGTTGCGATCGGGCGTCAAAATTAATCTAGAATCACCCGATCCTGGCGCCCCCCCCCCTCCCCCCAAACACACACACATTGGCTTAAGCTAAGGCCTTGTGAGAGGCCTACTAGCTACTGTGATCGGACCCGGGGAGGAGGCCTGGGGATGAGTGCTTGTGCTCAGGCGGGCTCAACTTGGGCCTAGGAGCAGGGAGAGACACAGAGGCACAAGCTAGACCCCCCACCAAGCACAGCCACACACCGCACAGCACCTTGCTGGCGCAGGTGATGAGGAGGGACAGAGAGAGGGGGCCTGTTGCTCAGAGGAGGCTCCAGCTGCTCAGAGAGGCCCCAACTTATTATTATTATTACATTATTATTATTAAAGTTGGGCCCCTAGATGCTGTGCCTAGATGCTTGGGCCTAGATGCTGTGCTATACCCACTGCAGCACCCCTACACACACACACACACCCACCCACAGGCCCCAGCTGCTCACAGGGGCTCCAAGACTCCTCTCTGTCCCCCTCTTGGCGTGTGTGTGAGCCTGGGAACATTACCTGTATCCTACATCTAAACTTAACCCCAATTAATGCAGACAGAGGCCCAACTTCTTCCCTATCCCCTTTTTCCACAGCTAGCACAACCTAGACTCTGTTCTCCCAAAAATTAATTTACAATCTAACCCAATCCTCCAGCAGGCTGAGGGCCTTGTGAGGCCTGCAGCTACTGCTGACCTCTGACTTGACCCCTGATGCTTGGGAGGCTTGGGGAAGACACGGGCTGCAGCTACTCTGGGGGAGGCCCCAAACTTAGGCCGAGGAGGCCTTGTCAGAGCCTACTAGCCACCTCTGGTTTGAGGCCACAGAGAGGCCCTAGGGGAGACAGTGCATGTTCTCACACAGGCTGCAGCTGCTCTGGGAGGCTCAAGACTCCTCTCTGTCCCCCCCTTGTGGTGTGTCTGAGGCCTGGGAGCATTACCCTGTATCCTACTCCACTAAACTTAACCCAAATTAAACAGCTAATCAAACTAGCTAACACCCTCTATGCTAAGCCCGCCAGCACAAAGTGGCAAAACCCCCCCCCCTCTGGGTGCCACCCCCCCCCCGGGACAACCAGGCTTAAGCACCCGATAAGTACTGGTGCACTGTGCCCCATAAGCTAACCTGCATGAGGGTTAAAGCCTTAAGCAGAGCGAAAAATCTCAAACCCATGGTATACCTGCGGGTTAGGTATATGATTCGCCTAGCAAACCTCAGGCTAACTCAAGAGTCATATGTGATGAACATGTAACAGACTGTCATTCTCCCATACTGCCACTAAGGGGCCAAGACTGAAAAAGCGACTAACTCAAGACTTCGTATGTGATGGAAAATGTAACAGACTGTCATTCTCCCATACTGCCACTAAGGGGCCAAGACTGAAAAAAAGCTAACTCAAGACTTCGTATGTGATGGAAAATGTAACAGACTGTCATTCTCCCATACTGCCACTAAGGGGCCAAGAGTGAAAACCGCTAAGTCAAAGTGGTATGTGATGGAAAATGTAACAGACTGTCATTCTCCCCATACTGCCACTAAGGGGCCAAGAGTGAAAACCAGCTAAGTCAAGAGTGGTATGTGATGAACATGTCACGCTAGCTCTTGATTCACATCACGATTCTGGCCCTAATAACCGCCCTCTATCTCAGCGGCCTTAAGGTCACAGCGAGGCGGGGGGGTGGCGTTAGCGTCGGGCGTCAAAATTAATCTAGAATCTCACCCAATCCTGGCGCCCCCCCCCTCCCCCCAAACACACACACATTAGCTTAAGCTAAGGCCTTGTGAGAGAGGAGCCTACTAGCTACTGTGGTCAGGACTGAGGCAGGGAGGGCCTGGGGATGAGTGCTTGTGCTCAGGCAGGGCTCAACTTGGGCCTAGGAGCAGGGAGAGACACAGAGAGCCTGCGCTAGACCCCCCCACCAGCACAGCCACACACCCGCACCTGGCAGCAGGTGATGAGAGGGACAGAGAGGGGCCTGTTGCTCAGAGAGGCTCCAGCTGCTCAGAGGCCCCAACTTATTATTATTATTACATTATTATTATTAAAGTTGGGCCTAGATGCTGTGCCTAGATGCTTGGGCCTAGATGCTGTGCTATACCCACTGCAGCACCCGACACACACACACACCCACCCACAGGCCCCAGCTGCTCACCCAGGGCTCCAAAGACTCCTCTCTGTCCCCTCTTGGAGACGTGTGTGTGAGCCTGGGAGCATTACCCTGTATCTACTCCACTAAACAACCCCAAATTAAACAGCTAATCAAACTAGCTAACACCCTCTATGCTAAGCCCGCCCAACACAAAAGTGGCAAACACCCCCCCCCTCTGGGTACCACCCCCCCCACGGACAACCAGGCTTAAGCACCGATAAGTACTGGTGCACTGTGCCCCATAAGCTAACCTCTTAAGGGTTAAAGCCTTAAGCAGAGCCGAAAAAATCTCAAACCCATGGTATACCCTGGGGTTATTATATGATTCGACCCTAGCAAACCTCAGGCAGCTAACTCAAGAGTCATATGTGATGAACATGTAACAGACTGTCATTCTCCCATACTGCCACTAAAGGGCCAAGGTGAAAACCAGCTAAGTCAAAGTGTTATGTGATGGAAAATGTAACAGACTGTCATTCTCCCATACTGCCACTAAGGGGCCAAGAGTGGCTAAGTCAAAGTAGGTATGTGATGGAAAATGTAACAGACTGTCATTCTCCCATACTGCCACTAAGGGGGCCAAGAGTGAAAACCAGCTAAGTCAAAATGCATTATGTGATGGAAAATGTAACAGACTGTCATTCTCCCATACTGCCACTAAGGGGCCAAGACTGAAAAAGCTAACTCAAGACTGCGTATGTGATGGAAAATGTAACAGACTGTCATTCTCCCATACTGCCACTAAGGGGCCAAGGTGAAAACCAGCTAAGTCAAGAGTGGTATGTGATGGAAAATGTAACAGACTGTCATTCTCCCATACTGCCACTAAGGGGCCAAGGTGAAAACCAGCTAAGTCAAGAGTGGGTATGTGATGAACATGTCACGTAGCTCGCAGTTCACATCTGATTCTGGCCCTAGCCAACCGCCTATCTCCAGCGGCCTTAAGGTCCAGTGAGGCAGGGGTGGCGGCGTTAGATCGGGCGTCAAAATTAATCTAGAATCTCACCCAATCCTGGCGCCCCCCCCCTCCCCCCCACACACACACATTAGCTTAAGCTAAGGCCTTGTGAGAGGCCTACTAGCTACTGTGTCCGGACGGGCGGGGGAGGCCTGGGGATGAGTGCTTGTGCTCAGGCGGGCTCAACTTGGGCCTAGGAGCAGGGAGAGACACAGAGAGCTGCTAGACCCCCCCCCACCAAGCACAGCCACACACCTGCCTTTGGCGCGGGTGATGAGAGGGACAGAGGGGCCTGTTGCTCAGAGAGGCTCCAGCTGCTCAGAGGGCCCCAACTTATTATTATTATTACATTATTATTATTAAGTTGGGCCTAGATGCTGTGCCTAGATGCTTGGGCCTAGATGCTGTGCTATACCCACTGCAGCACCCGACACACACACACACCCACCCACAGGCCCCAGCTGCTCACAGAGGCTCAAAGACTCCTCTCTGTCCCCCCTCTTGTGGCGTGTGTGTGAGCCTGGGAACATTACCCTGTATCCTACTCCACTAAACTTAACCCCCAAATTAAACCGGCTAATCAAGCTAGCTAACACCCTCTATGCTAAGCCCCATAGACACAAAGTGGCAAACACCCCCCCCCTCTGGGTACCACCCCCCACGGACAACCAGGCTTAAGCACCGATAAGTACTGGTGCACTGTGCCACTTAAGCTAACCTCATAGGGGTTAAAGCCTTAAGCAGAGCCGAAAAAATCTCAAACCCATGGTATACCTCTTGGGTTAGGTATATGATTCGGCCCTAGCAAACCTCAAAGCTAACTCAAGAGTCATATGTGATGAACATGTAACAGACTGTCATTCTCCCATACTGCCACTAAGGGGCCAAGAGTGAAAAAAGCTAAGTCAAGAGTGGGTATGTGATGGAAAATGTAACAGACTGTCATTCTCCCATACTGCCACTAAGGGGCCAAGAGTGAAAACCAGCTAAGTCAAGAGTGGGTATGTGATGGAAAATGTAACAGACTGTCATTCTCCCATACTGCCACTAAGGGGCCAAGAGTGAAAACCTAAGTCTAAGTCAAAAGACTGTCATTATGTGCCACTGAACATGTCAGCTAAGTCTAGGTCATATGTGATGAACATTCAGCTGCTTATTCACACGATTCTGGCCCTAGCCAACCGCCCTATCTCCATGACATAAGGTCACAGCGAGGCAGGGGTGGCGGCGTTGCGTCGGGCGTCAAAATTAATCTAGAATCTCACCCAATCCTGGCCCCCCCCTCCCCCCAAACACACACACATTAGCTTAAGCTAAGGCCTTGTGAGAGGCCTACTAGCTACTGTGATCCCGGGACCGGGCAGGGAGGAGGCCTGGGGATGAGTGCTTGTGCTCAGGCAGACTCAACTTGGGCCTAGGAGCAGGGAGAGACACAGAGGCTCAGCTAGACCCCCACCAAGCACAGCCACACACACGCCACACTGTGTGGCATGGGTGGTGAGAGAGGGACAGAGAGAGGGGCCTGTTGCTCAGAGAGGCTCCAGCTGCTCAGAGGCCCCAACTTATTATTATTATTACATTATTATTATTAAGTTGTTGGGCCTAGATGCTGTGCCTAGATGCTTGGGCCTAGATGCTGTGCTATACCCACTGCAGCACCCTACACACACACACACACACCCACCCACAGGCCCCAGCTGCTCACAGGGGCTCAAGACTCCTCTCTGTCCCCTCTTGGCGTGTGTGTGAGCCTGGGAGCATTAGTGTGTGTGTGAGCCTGGGAATAATTACCCTGTATCCTACCCACTACTCCACTAACCCAAATTAAACCGCAGCTAATCAAACTAGCTAACACCCTCTATGCTAAGCCCCTTAACCAAAAGTGGCAAACACCCCCCCCCTCTGGGTACCACCCCCCACGGACAACCAGGCTTAAGCACCGATAAGTACTGGTGCACTGTGCCCCTTAAGCTAACCTCGCAAGGGGTTAAAGCCTTAAGCAGAGCCGAAAAATCTCAAACCCATGGTATACCTGCGGGTTAAAATTATATGATTCGACCCTAGCAAGCCTGATAACTCAAGGGGTCATATGTGATGAACATGTAACAGACTGTCATTCTCCCATACTGCCACTAAGGGGCCAAGACTGGCTAACTCAAGACTTCGTATGTGATGGAAAATGTAACAGACTGTCATTCTCCCATACTGCCACTAAGGGGCCAAGACTGAAAAAGTGCTAACTCAAGACTTGGTATGTGATGGAAAATGTAACAGACTGTCATTCTCCCATACTGCCACTAAGGGGCCAAGAGTGAAAACCAGCTAAGTCAAAAGTAGGTATGTGATGGAAAATGTAACAGACTGTCATTCTCCCATACTGCCACTAAGGGGCCAAGAGTGAAAACCAGCTAAGTCAAGAGTGGGTATGTGATGAACATGTCACGCTAGCTGCTTATTCACATCTGATTCTGGCCCTAGCCAACCGCCCTATCTCCATGAAGGAGGTCACAGAGGCGGGGGGGGGGTGGGCGGCGAATCGGGCGTCAAAATTAATCTAGAATCTCACCCAATCCTGGCCCCCCCCTCCCCAAACACACACACATTGGCTTAAGCTAAGGCCTTGTGAGAGGCCTACTAGCTACTGTGATCGGACGGACCGGGAGGAGGCCTGGGATGAGTGCTTGTGCTCAGGCGGGGCTCAACTTGGGCCTAGGAGCAGGGGAGACACAGAGAAATAGCTAGACCCCCCCACCAAGCACAGCCACACACACGCACACCTGCAGCGCGGGTGATGAGAGGGACAGAGGGGCCTGTTGCTCAGAGGAGGCTCCAGCTGCTCAGAGAGGCCCCAACTTATTATTATTATTACATTATTATTATTATTATTATTAAAGTTGGGCCCTAGATGCTGTGCCTAGATGCTTGGGCCTAGATGCTGTGCTATACCCACTGCAGCACCCACACACACACACACCCACCCACAGGCCCCAGCTGCTCTGGGGCTCCAAGACTCCTCTCTGTCCCCTCTTGTGGCGTGTGTGTGTGAGCCTGGGAGCATTACCCTGTATCCTACTCCACTAAACTTAACCCAAATTAAACCGCTAATCAAACTAGCTAACACCCTCTGTATGCTAAGCCCCCCAACACAAAGTGGCAAACACCCCCCCCCCCTCTGGGTGCCACCCCCCACGGACAACCAGGCTTAAGCACCGATAAGTACTGGTGCACTGTGCCCCTTAAGCTAACCTGCATGAGGGTTAAAGCCTTAAGCAGAGCCGAAAAAATCTCAAACCCATGGTATACCTGCTTGGGTTAGGTATATGATTCGGCCTAGCAAACCTCAGAAGCTAACTCAAGAGTCATATGTGATGAACATGTAACAGACTGTCATTCTCCCATACTGCCACTAAGGGGCCAAGAGTGAAAACCAGCTAAGTCAAGAGTGCATTATGTGATGGAAAATGTAACAGACTGTCATTCTCCCCATACTGCCACTAAGGGGCCAAGAGTGAAAACCAGCTAAGTCAAGAGTAGGTATGTGATGGAAAATGTAACAGACTGTCATTCTCCCATACTGCCACTAAGGGGCCTAGAGTGAAAACCAGCTAAGTCAAGAGTGGTATGTGATGGAAAATGTAACATGTCATTCTCCCATAGCTAGCTTGGGCTAATTCACATAGGTATGTGATTCTGGCCTTGATTCAGCCAACCTGGCCCCTATCTCCATGACCTTAAGGTCACAGCGAGGCGGGGGGGTGGCGTTAGATCGGGCGTCAAAATTAATCTAGAATCTCACCCAATCCTGGCCCCCCCCCCCCCCCAAACACACACACATTGGCTTAAGCTAAGGCCTTGTGAGAGGCCTACTAGCTACTGTGATGGACCGGGCGGGGAGGCCTGGGGATGAGTGCTTGTGCTCAGGCAGGCTCAACTTGGGCCTAGGAGCAGGGAGAGACACAGAGAGCTGCGCTAGACCCCCCCCACCAAGCACAGCCACACTGCAGCACCTGGCGCAGGTGATGAGAGGGACAGAGAGAGGGGCCTGTTGCTCAGAGGCTCCAGCTGCTCAGAGGCCCCAACTTATTATTATTATTACATTATTATTATTAAAGTTGGGCCTAGATGCTGTGCCCCTAGATGCTTGGGCCTAGATGCTGTGCTATACCCACTGCAGCACCCCTACACACACACACACCCACCCACAGGCCCCAGCTGCTCACAGGGCTCCAAGACTCCTCTCTGTCCCCTGCGCTTGGCGTGTGTGTGTGTGAGCCTGGGAGCATACCCTGTATCCTACTCCACTAAACTTAACCCAAATTAAACGCAGCTAATCAAACTAGCTAACACCCTCTATGCTAAGCCCGGCAACACAAAGTGGCAAACCCCCCCCCCCTCTGGGTACCACCCCCCCACAGGACAACCAGGCTTAAGCACCGATAAGTACTGGTGCACTGTGCCCCCCAAGCTAACCTGCAGGGGTTAAAGCCTTAAGCAGAGCGAAAAATCTCAAACCCATGGTATACCTGCGGGTTAGGTATATGATTCCGGCCCTAGCAAACCTCCAGGCGCTAACTCAAGAGTCATATGTGATGAACATGTAACAGACTGTCATTCTCCCATACTGCCACTAAGGGGCCAAGACTGAAAAAGCGCTAAGTCAAGAGTCGTATGTGATGGAAAATGTAACAGACTGTCATTCTCCCATACTGCCACTAAGGGGCCAAGAGTGAAAACCGCTAAGTCAAGAGTCGTATGTGATGGAAAATGTAACAGACTGTCATTCTCCCATACTGCCACTAAGGGGCCAAGAGTGAAAACCAGCTAAGTCAAGAGCATGTGATATGTGACTGAACATGTCCCATACTGCTAAGGGGCCGGAAATTCACTAATCAACGATTCTGGAACATGTAGCCAGCCGCCTATCTCGATTCTGGCCTAGCCAGCAGGTCTCGCTGGCGAGGCGGCGGGGGTGGCGGCGTTGCGTCCGGAGCGTCAAAATTAATCTAGAATCTCACCCAATCCTGAGCGCCCCCCCCTCCCCCCCCAAACACACACACATTGGCTTAAGCTAAGGCCTTGTGAGAAGGCCTACTAGCTACTGTGGTCGGACAGACCGGGGAGGGCCTGGGGATGAGTGCTTGTGCTCAGGCAGACTCAACTTGGGCCTAGGAGCAGGGAGAGACACAGAGAGCTACGCTAGACCCCCCCACCAAGCACAGCCACACCTGCACACTGCCTTGGGTGATAGAGAGGGACAGAGAGAGGGGCCTGTTGCTCAGAGGGCTCAGCTGCTCATAGAGGCCCCAACTTATTATTATTATTATTATTATTATTAAGGTTGGGCCTAGATGCTGTGCCTAGATGCTTGGGCCTAGATGCTGTGCTATACCCACTGCAGCACCCCTACACACACACACACCCACCCACAGGCCCCAGCTGCTCACAGAGGCTCCAAAGACTCCTCTCTGTCCCCTGCGCGCGTGTGTGTGTGAGCCTGGGAGCATTACCCTGTATCTCTCCCACTAAACTTAACCCCAAATTAAACAAGCTAATCAAACTAGCTAACACCCTCTATGCTAAGCCCGCCCAACACAAAGTGGCAAACACCCCCCCCTCTGGGTACCACCCCCCCACGGACAACCAGGCTTAAGCACCCGATAAGTACTGGTGCACTGTGCCCCTTAAAGCTAACCTGCATGAGGGTTAAAGCCTTAAGCAGGCCGAAAAAAATCTCAAACCCATGGTATACCTGCTTGGGGTTAGGTATATGATTCGGCCTAGCAAACCTCAGAACTGCTAACTCAAGAGTCATATGTGATGAACATGTAACAGACTGTCATTCTCCCATACTGCCACTAAGGGGCCAAGACTGAAAACCAGCTAAGTCAAGGAGTCGTATGTGATGGAAAATGTAACAGACTGTCATTCTCCCCATACTGCCACTAAGGGGCCAAGAGTGAAAAGCGCTAAGTCAAGAGTTCATTATGTGATGGAAAATGTAACAGACTGTCATTCTCCCATACTGCCACTAAGGGGCCAAGAGTGAAAACCAGCTAAGTCAAAGGGATGGGTATGTGATGTGATGTAACATGTCGTTCTCCCCTACTGCCACTAAGGGGCCAAGGTTCACAGTCTGATTCTGGCCCTAGATTCACGCCTATTCTCCTAGCCAACCGCCTATCTCCAAGGTCACAGCGAGGCGGGGGGGTGGCGTTGCGTCGGGCGTCAAAATTAATCTAGAATCTCACCCAATCCTGGCGCCCCCCCCTCCCCAAACACACACACATTAGCTTAAGCTAAGGCCTTGTGAGAGGCCTACTAGCTACTGTGTCGGGACCGGGGGGGAGGAGGCCTGGGGATGGTGCTTGTGCTCCAGGCAGACTCAACTTGGGCCTAGGGCAGGGGAGAGACACAGAGGCTGCGCTAGACCCCCCCACCAAGCACAGCCACACACCACTGGCGCAGGTGATGGGAGGGACAGAGAGAGGGGCCTGTTGCTCAGAGAGGCTCCAGCTGCTCATAGAGGCCCCAACTTATTATTATTATTACATTATTATTATTAAAGTTGGGCCTAGATGCTGTGCCCTAGATGCTTGGAGCCTAGATGCTGTGCTATACCCACTGCAGCACCCCTACACACACACACACACCCACCCACAGGCCCCAGCTGCTCACAGGGGCTCAAGACTCCTCTCTGTCCCCTCTTGCGCGTGTGTGGCCAGAGCCTGGGAACATTACCCTGTATCCTACTCCACTAAACAACCCAGGTCTGTGCAGCTAATCAAGACTAGCTAACACCCTCTATGCTAAGCCACATAACCAAAGTGGCAAAACACCCCCCCCTCTGGGTACCACCCCCCCCCCCCAGGACAACCAGGCTTAAGCACCGATAAGTACTGGTGCACTGTGCTTGCCAAAAGCTAACCTTGCAGGGTTAAAGCCTTAAGCAGAGCGAAAAATCTCAGACCCATGGTATACCTGCGGGTTATGGTATATGATTCGGCCCTAGCAAACCTCAGGGCTAACTCAGAGTCATATGTGATGAACATGTAACAGACTGTCATTCTCCCATACTGCCACTAAGGGGCCAGAGTGAAAACCAGCTAAGTCAAAATGGGTATGTGATGGAAAATGTAACAGACTGTCATTTCTCCCATACTGCCACTAAGGGGCCAAGAGTGAAAAGCAACTAAGTCAAGAGTGGTATGTGATGGAAAATGTAACAGACTGTCATTCTCCCATACTGCCACTAAGGGGCCAAGGTGAAAACCAGCTAAGTCAAGAGTGGTATGTGATGAACATGTCCGCTAGCTCTTGGTTCACATCTGATTCTGGCCCTAGCCAACCGCCTATCTCAGCGACATAAGGTCTGGCGAGGCGGGGGTGGCGGCGTTCGCGTCGGGCGTCAAAATTAATCTAGAATCTCACCCAATCCTGGGGCCCCCCCCCTCCCCAAACACACACACATTGGCTTAAGCTAAGGCCTTGTGAGAGCCTACTAGCTACTGTGTCCGGACCGGGGAGGAGAGGCCTGCAGGGATGAGTGCTTGTGCTCAGGCAGGGCTCAACTTGGGCCTAGGGCAGGGGGAGAGACACAGAGGCTAAGCTAGACCCCCCCCACCAAGCACAGCCACACACGCTTACACTGCAGCGATGGGTGATGAGGGACAGAGAGGGGCCTGTTGCTCAGGAGGCTCAGCTGCTCATAGAGGCCCCAACTTATTATTATTATTACATTATTATTAAGGTTGGGCCTAGATGCTGTGCCTAGATGCTTGGGCCTAGATGCTGTGCTATACCCACTGCAGCACCCCTACACACACACACACCCACCCACAGGCCCCAGCTGCTCACAGAGGCAAAGACTCTCTCTGTCCCCTCTTGTGGCGTGTGTGTGAGCCTGGGAGCATTATCCCTCCCTGTATCCTAAACATCTAAACAACCCCAAAGTAATACCACCCCCCCACGGACAACCACCGATAAGTGCTGGTGGGGCCCAACCTCTTCCCTATCCCCTTTTCACAGCTAGCACAGCCTAGACTCTGTTCTCCCAAATGAAAATTTACAATCTGGAAAATGTAACAATCCTCAGCTTAGGCTGGGGGCCTTGTGATGGAAAATGAGGCCTACTAGCTACTGCTGACCTCTGACTTGACCCCTGATGCTTGGAGGGCTTGGGGAAGAGTGCTTGTGCTCTAATCTGGGCTGCAGCTACTCCCAGAGGCCCAAACTTAGGCCGAGGGCCTTGTCAGGGAGGCCTACTAGCCCCAGCTTGACCTCTGGTTTGACCCCTGGCTCATGGAGGCACAGGGGGGGCCTAGGGAGACAGTGCATGTTCTCACACAGGCTGCAGCTGCTCACAGAGGCTCAAGACTCCTCTCTGTCCCCCTCTTGGCGTGTGTGTGTGAGCCTGGGAGCATTACCCTGTATCCTACTCCACTAAACTTAACCCCAAATTAAACAAGCTAATCAAACTAGCTAACACCCTCTATGCTAAGCCATGGCACAAAGTGGCAAACCCCCCCCCCTCTGGGTACCACCCCCCCACAGGACAACCAGGCTTAAGCACCGATAAGTACTGGTGCACTGTGCCCCATAAGCTAACCTGCGCCAGGGGTTAAAAGCCTTAAGCAGGGCGAAAAAATCTCAAACCCATGGTATACCCCTCACGGGTAGGTATATGATTCGGCCCTAGCAAACCTCAGGCGCTAACTCAAGAGTCATATGTGATGAACATGTAACAGACTGTCATTCTCCCATACTGCCACTAAGGGGCCAAGACTGAAAAAGCGCTAACTCAAGACTTCGTGTGATGGAAAAAATCGCAACAGACTGTCATTCTCACACTGCCACTAAGGGGCCAGAGTGAAAACCAGCTAAGTCAAGAGTGGTATGTGATGGAAAATGTAACAGACTGTCATTCTCCCATACTGCCACTAAGGGGCCAAGAGTGAAAACCGCTAAGTCAAGAGTCGTATGTGATGGAAAATGTAACAGACTGTCATTCTCCCATACTGCCACTAAGGGGCCAAGAGTGAAAACCAGCTAAGTCAAAGAGTGGTATGTGATGAACATGTCACGTAGCTCTTGGGATTCACATACGATTCTGGCCCTAATAACCCGCCCTATCTCCATGACCTTAAGGTCACAGCGAGGCAGGGGTGGCGGCGTTAAAATCGGGCAATAAAAAATTAATCTAGAATCTCACCCAATCCTGGCCCCCCCCCCTCCCCCCCAACACACACACATTAGCTTAAGCTAAGGCCTTGTGAGAGAGGCCTACTAGCTACTGTGTCCGGACGGGCAGGGGAGGCCTGGGGATGTGCTTGTGCTCAGGCAGACTCAGCTTGGGCCTAGGAGCAGGGGAGACACAGAGCTAAGCTAGACCCCCCCACCAAGCACAGGGCGGGTGATAGGGGACAGGGACAGAGAGGGGCCTGTTGCTCAGAGGCTCAGCTGCTCATAGAGGCCCCAACTTATTATTATTATTACATTATTATTATTAAGAGTTGGGCCCTAGATTAACAATGCCCTAGATGCTTGGGCCCTAGATGCTGTGCTATACCCACTGCAGCACCCCTACACACACACACCCACCCACAGGCCCCAGCTGCTCACAGGGCTCAAGACTCCTCTCTCTGTCCCCTCTTGGTGTGTGTGGAGCATTAGAGGTCCTACATCTAAAACTTAACCCCTGTTGCTCAGACAGAGGCTCAACCTCTTCCCTATCCCTTTTTCACAGCTAGCACAACCTAGACTCTGTTCTCCCAAATTAATTTACAATCTAACCCAATCCTCAGCTTAGGCTGAGGGCCTTGTGGGCTACTGCTGACCTCTGACTTGACCCCTGATGCTTGGGGGCAGGGGAAAGAGTGCTTGTGCTATACCCGGGCTGCACCCTACTCACACAGGCCCAAACTTAGGCCCGAGGCCTTGTCAGAGGCCTACTGGCTACAGCTTGACCCCTCTGGTTTGACTGGCGGCAGAGGCACAGAGGAGGCCTGGGAGACAGTGCATGTTCTCCCACAGGCTGCAGCTGCTCACAGAGGCTCCAAAGACTCCTCTCTGTCCCCTCTTGGCGTGTGTGTGAGCCTGGGAGCATTACCCTGTATCCTACTCACTAAACTTAACCCAAATTAAACCGCTAATCAAACTAGCTAACACCCTCTATGCTAAGCCATAGCACAAGTGGCAAACACCCCCCTCTCTGGAACCACCCCCCCACAGGACAACCAGGCTTAAGGTTGATAAGTACTGGTTATAAAGTGCCCACTTGGCTAACCTGCAAGGGTTAAAAGCCAAAAGCATAGCGAAAAAATCTCAAACCCATGGTATACCCCCCCCCTCGCGGGTTGTATATGATTCGGCCTAGCAAACCTCAGAAGCTAACTCAAGGGTCATATGTGATGAACATGTAACAGACTGTCATTCTCCCATACTGCCACTAAGGGGCCAAGACTGAAAAAAAGCTAACTCAAGACTCGTATGTGATGGAAAATGTAACAGACTGTCATTCTCCCCATACTGCCACTAAGGGGCCAAGACTGAAAAAGCTAAATCAAGACTGTATGTGATGGAAAATGTAACAGACTGTCATTCTCCCCATACTGCCACTAAGGGGCCAAGAGTGAAAACCAGCTAAGTCAAGAGTGTTATGTGATGGAAAAATGTAACAGACTGTCATTCTCCCATACTGCCACTAAGGGGCCAAAGAATTTAGAAAACCAGCTAAGTCAGGAAGTGGTATGTGATGAACATGTCTGCAGCTAGCTCTTGCAGTTCACATCACGATTCTGGCCCTAGCCAACCCGTCTATCTCCAGCTGCAAGGTCTGGCCAGGCAGGGGTGCGGCGGCGTCGGAGTCAGTCAAAATTAATCTGAGAATCTCACCCAATCCTGGCCCCCCCTCCCCCCACACACACACATTTAGCTTAAGCTAAGGCCTTGTGAGAGGAGAGCCTACTGTGATCCGGACGGGCAGGGGAGGCCTGGGGATGAGTGCTTGTGCTCAGGCAGGGCTCAGCAGGCCCTGGGAGCAGGGAGAACACAGAGGAGGCCGGCTAGACCCCCCCAAGCACAGCCACACACCGCCTGCAGCGCGGGTGATGAGAGGGACAGAGGAGGGGCCTGTTGCTCAGAGGCTCCAGCTGCTCAGAGGCCCCAACTTATTATTATTATTACATTTATTATTAAAGTTGGGCTAGATGCTGTGCCTAGATGCCCTAGATGCTGTGCTATACCCCTGCAACACCCGACACACACACCCCACCCACATTTAGCTGCTCACAGGGCTCAAAGACTCCTCTCTGTCCCCTTGGCGTGTGTGTGAGCCTGGGAACATTACCCTGTATCCTACATCTAAACTTAACCCCCAATTAATGCAGACAGGGCCCAACCTCTTCCCTATCCCCTTTTCACAGCTAGCACAGCCTAGACTCTGTTCTCCCAAAAAATTTAATTTGTCTAACCCAATCCTCCAGCAGGCTGAGGCCTTGTGAGAGACCTGCTAGCTACTCTTGACCTCTGACTTGACCCCTGATGCTTGGAGGGGCTTGGGGAAGAGTGCTTGATAGCTCCTGCAGACTGCAGCCTACTCACAGGGCCCAAACTTAGGCGGGGCCTTGTCAGAGACCCTACTAGCTACAGCTTGACCTCCTGGTTTGACCCTGGCTTGGAGGCACAGAGACCCTAGGGAGACAGTGCATGTTCTCACACGGGCTGCAGCTGCTCTGGGGCTCCAAAGACTCCTCTCTGTCCCCCTCTTGCGTGTGTGTGACCCTGGGAGCATTACCCTGTATCCTACTCACTAAACAACCCAAATTAAACCAGCTAATCCAACTAGCTAACACCCTCTATGCTAAACCCCATAACCAAAGTGGCAAACACCCCCCCCCCTCTGGGTACCACCCCCCACGGACAACCAGGCAAAAGCACCCGATAAGTGCTGGTGCACTGTGCCCCCTTAAACTAACCTTCGCGGGGTTAAAGGCCTTAAGCAGAGCAAAAAATCTCAAAAATATCTCAAACCCATGAGGTAACTCAAGGGTTATATGTATATGATTAACAGACTGTCAAACTAAGGGGCAGTAACTAAGTCAAGAGTCATATGTGATGAAAATGTAACAGACTGTCATTCTCCCATACTGCCACTAAAGGGGCCAAGACTGAAAAAAACTAACTCAAGACTGCGTATGTGATGGAAAATGTAACAGACTGTCATTCTCCCATACTGCGACTAAGGGGCCAGGAACTGAAAAAAGCTAACTCAAGACTCGTATGTGATGGAAAATGTAACAGACTGTCATTCTCCCATACTGCCACCTAAGGGGCCAAGACTGAAAACCAGCTAACTCAAGACACAAACATGTGATGGAAAATGTAGACTGTCATTTCTCCCCATACTGCCACTAAGGGGCCAGAGCTGAAAACCGCTAAGTCAAATTAGGTATGTGATGGAAAATGTAACAGACTGTCACATTTCTCCCATACTGCCACTAAGGAGCCAGAGTGAAACCGTAAGTCAGGTGAGTATGGCAGTAGACATGTCACGTGGCCTCTTGGGATTCACATGCAGATTCTGGCCCTAGCCAGCCGCTATCTCCAGCGACATGGGTCTGGCAGACGGGGGTGGCGGCGTTAAATCCCGGAGCGTCAAAAATTGATAAGTCTCACACCCCAATCCTGGCGCCCCCCCTCCCCCAAACACACACACATTAGCCAAGCTAAGGCCTTGTGAGGAGAGCCTACTAGCTACTGTGATGGACGGGCGGGAGAGGCCTGGGGATAGTGCTTGTGCTCAGACAGTCAACTTGGGCCTAGGGCAGGGAGAGACACAGAGGCTGCGCTAGACCCCTGGCACAGCCACACGCACTGCAGCATGAGTGATAGAGAGAGGGACAGAGGGCCTGTTGCTCAGAGAGGCTCCAGCTGCTCAGAGGAGGCCCAGGCCTAGATGCTGTGCTATACCACTGCAACACCCTACACACACACACACACCCACCCACAGGCCCCAGCTGCTCTGGAGGCTCCAAGACTCTCTCTGTCCCCTCTTGGCCCGGCGTGTGTGTGAGCCTGGGGCGTGCCCTGTATCCTACATCTAAACAACTGAATTAATACGAACAGAGGTAACCTCTTCCTATCCCCTTTTCCACAGCTAGCACAACTAGACTCTGTTCTCCCAAAATTAATTTACAATCTAACTTAATCTCCAGCTTAGGCTGGCGCCTTGTGAGAGGCCTACTGGCTACTGCCCGACCTCTGACTTGACCCCACAGTGCTTGGAGGCTTGGGGAAGAGTGCTTGTGCTCACCACAGGCTGCAGCTACTCACAGGAGGCCCAAACTTAGGCCGAGGGCCTTGTCAGAGCCCTACTAGCTACAACTTGACCTCTGGTTTTTTTGACCCCTGACGCTTGGAGGCACAGAGGCCCTGGGAGCAGTGCATGTTCTCAGACAGGCTGCAGCTGCTCACAGAGGCTCAAAGACTCCCTCTCTGTCCCCTCTTGGCCCGTGTGTGTGAGCCTGGGAGCATTACCCTGTATCTACTCACACTAAACTTTCTTCCAAATTAAACACATTAATCAAACTATTCACCACTCCTTCCTTCAAGCCCGCCAACACAAAGTAGCAAACACCCCCTCTATAGGTACCACCCCCCCACCGGACAACCGGGCTTAAGCACCGATAAGTACTGGTGCACTGTACCCGCCAAGCTAACCTCGCAGGGTTAAGCCTTAAGCAGGACGAAAAAATCTCAAACCACTGGTATACCTCGGGTTATGTGATTCCCGTATGAGCCTCCAAGCCTAACTCAAAGTGCATATGTGATGAACTGTAACCGAACTGTCATTCTCCCATACCACTAAGGGCCGAACTGGCGCTAACTCAGGCTCGTATGTGATGGAAGAGCAACAGACGCTGTCATTCTCTCCCATACTGCCACTAAGGCCAAAAACTGAAAAACGCTAGGAGTCAAGACTCATGTGTGATGGAAAATCTTAACAGACAATAATTTTCTCACATCTGCTGCTAAGGGGCAGGTGGCCAGCTAGAGTCCAAAGGTGGGTATGTGATGAAATGTAACGAACTGTCATTCTCCCATACTGCCGCCTAAGGAGACAAGTGAAAATACAACTAAGAAGTCCAAAAGTCGTATGTGATGGAAAATCGCCAACAGACTGTCATTCCTCTACATACTGCCACCTAAGGAATGAAGTGAAAACCCCGCTAAGTCAAGGTAGGTATGTGATGAACATGTCACGCTGGCCTGCTGATTCACATCGATTCAGCCTAATAACCCTTCTATCGCGGCATAAGGTCTGGCGAGGCAGGGGTGGCCGGCATTAATCTGGGCGTCAGGTAATCCTGAAATCTCCACTTGATCCTGGCGCCTCTCCCCAAGCACACACACATTAGCTGAGCTGAGGCTGGCGAAGGCCTGCTGCTTCACTGTGACAGAGACGGGAGGCCTGAGATAATTAACACAGTAACAGGCAGGCTCAACTTAGGCCTAGGGCAGGAGGGACGCAGAGGAAACTGCCGCTGGGAACCCCCGCAAGCACAGCCACACACACACTGCACGCGCACGCAGGTGATGAGAGGGACGGTGAGGAGGCCTGTTGTCAGAGGCTCCAGCTGCTCAGAGACTAACTTATTATTATTATTGCAGTATTATTATTAAGGTTGGGCCTAGATGCTGTGCCTGAGTGCTGGGCCTAGATGTATGCTTTTATGCCACTGCCCCATGCCCTGCACACCCACCCACAGGCTGGCTGTGGGCTCCAGACTCCTCTGTCCCTGCTGGCCGTGTGAACTGGAGCATTACCCTGTATCCCCATCTAAACAACCCCAATTAATACGAACAGAGGCAACCTCTTCCTGTCACTTTTTAGCTTCGCACAACCCTGAGCTCTGTTATACGAAATTAATTGCAATCTAACCCAATCACTCCAGCTTGGCTGGGGCCTTGTGAAGACCTGGCCTACTGCCTGACCTCTGACTTGACCTGATCTGGAAGCAGGAAGAGTGCTTGTGCAGACTGCAGCTACTCTGAAGGCCCAAACTTGGGCTGGGAGCATCAGAGCCCTACCCAGCAACTACAACTGACCTCTGGTTTTGACCCTGACATGGAGAGGCACAGAGAGCTAGGAGACAGTGCATGTTCTCACACAGGCTGCAGCTGCTCACAGAGGCTCCAAGGCGTCTCTGTCCCCTGCGCTTGCGTGTGTGTGAGCCTGGGAGCATTACCCTGTATCCTACTCACTGACTTAACCCAAATTAAACTGCATAATGTTAGCTAACTTGCCCTCTATACTTTAAGCCACATAACACAAAGTAGCCAACCCCCCTCTGGTGCCACCCCCCCACGGACAACCAGGCTGTGCCACGATAAGTACTGGTGCTGTACCCACTGCTTCTTCAAAAGGAATTAAAAGCCTTAACCAAACCGAAAAAATCTCAAACCATATGGTATACCTCTTGATTTAAGTATATGATTCGACCCTAGCAAACCTCCAAGGCACTTAACTCAAGAGTCATGTCTTGATGTGAACATGCCAACAGACTGTCATTTCTCCCCATACTGCCACTGAGGCCGAACTGGCTAACTCAAAGACTCGTGTCTTGATGGAAAATGTAACAGACTGTCATTCTCCACCACTGCCACTAAGGGCCAAAAACTGAAAAAGCGCTAAGTCCAGAACTCGTATGTGATGGAAAAATAACAGACTGTCATTCTCCCATACTGCCACTAAGAATAAAAGTGAAAACCGCTAAGTCAAGAGTGGCATGATGGAAAATGTAACAGACTGTCATTCTCATACTGCTGCCTAAGGGCCAGGGAGTGAGCTCCCGCTAGGAGGTCAAGAGTGGTAGCCTTGATGAGCATGTCGCTGGCTGCGGTTCATACGATTCTGGCCTAACCGCCTATCTCCATGACACTTAGGGTCTGGCGAGGCAGGGAGTCAGCAGCGTTGATCTGATCAAAGTGTAATCTAGAATCTCACCGATCCTGGCGCCCTCTCCCCCAAACACACCACGTGGCTTAGGCTGGGCCTTGTGAAGCCCTGCTGGCTACTGTGACAGGACGGGCAGGAGAGGCCTGGGGATATCAGTGCTTTGTGCTCAGGCAGGCTCAACTTGGAGCCTAGGGCAGGAGAGACACAGAAGGCTTTCATGAACCCCCCCCGCAGCACAACCACACACCTGCGCTTACCTGCCTTTGTGATGAGAAGGGACAGTGAGAGGGCCTGTTACACTCCAGAGGCTCCAGCTGCTCAGGGCTAACTTATTATTATTATTACATTATTATTACGTAAAGTTGAGCCTAGATACTTTTGTGCCTAGATGTGTGGAGCTGGTCTTGTCTTGCCACTGCAGCACCCTACACCACACACACACCCCACAGGCCCCAGCCTGCTCAAGACTCCTCTCTGTCCCTGCTGTGGCGTGTGTGTGAGCCTGGGAGCATTACCCTGTATCCACCATCTAAGCTTAGTGTACTACGGGCCCTTCTTCCTATCCCTTGTACAACTATGACTCTGTTCCTCTGGTAATTTGCAATCTGGCAATCACTCCAGCAGGCTGAATGCTGTGAGAGGCCTGCAACTACTGTGACCTCTGACTTGACCTGATGTGGAGGCAGGAAGGGGGTAGCACTCTGCAGGCTGCAGCTACTCACAGAAGCCCAAGCAGGCAGGCTTGTCAGAGAACCCCTACTAGCGCTACTAACCGGCCTCTGAACGACCCCTGGCGGCAGGAGAGGCACAGAGAGCTGGAGACAGTACATGTTTCTGCACAGGCTGCAGCTGCTCACAAAACTTACTCTCTGTCCCTGCGCGTGTGTGTGAGCCTGGAGGCATTACCCTGTCCTGCTCACTAAACCCGCTTAAATTAAACACCTTCAAATAATAGCTTCAACACCCTCTATGCCTATTACGCAGCACAAAGTGGCAAACACCCCCCCCCTCTGCGTTTTGCCCCTGGACATCAGAGCAAGCACCCGATAGTACTGGGTATAACGCCACCATACTGGCTAACCTCGCGAGGTTAAGCCTTAGCGAAACCGGCGTCTCAAACCCATAGACATACCTGCGGGAGTTCGGTATATGATTCGGCCCTAGCAAACACTCCGGTACGCTAACTCTCCAGAGTCATATCTTGATGAACCTGGCGCGAACTGTCATTCTCCCCGCCTGCCACTAAAGGCGGGCAGCTAACTCAGACGTATGTGGTGAATAACAGACTGTCCCCATTTCTCCCATGCACTAAGGGGCCAAAAACTGGCTTCGTCAGGGCTGTTGTGGAAATGTAACAGACTGTCATTCTCCCATACTGCCCACTAAGGGATAAGAGTGAAAACCACGCTAAGTCAAGAGGTCTTGTCGATGGAAAATATGAACTGTCATTTCGCCATACTGCTAAGGGCCAGTGTGAAAACCACGCTGAAGTCCAAAATTAGGTATGTGATGAAAAAGAAATGTGACAGGCATGTCGTTCTCCCATACTGCTACTAAAAGGGCCAGAGTGAAAACCACATGATCCGAGTCGGTATGTGATGAAAAAATGTAACAGACTGTCATTCTTACATACTGCCCTAAAGGCCAGGTAAAGCTCGCTAAGTCAAGAGTCGTGTGTGATGAAAAATGTAACAGACTGTCATTCTTTCCATACTGCCGCAAGGGGCCAGGTGTGAAAAACCCGCTTCTAAGTCAGAGTAGCATCTGAGTGGAAAGAAATGTAACAGACTGTCATTCTCCCATGCCTGCTAAGGAGGCCAAGGTGAAAACAGCTAAGTCAAGAGTAGGTAATGTGATGAGACATGTCTGGCCCCAGCTACTTGATTCACCATACGATTCAGCTAGCCAACACATCTATCTCATGACCCTTGGGTCCTGGCCAGACGGGGTGGCGTTAACGCATCGAATGCGTCAAATTAATCTAAGTCTCTGCCCAATCTGGCGCCCCTCCCCCAAACACACACATTGGCAGCTAAGGCCTTGTGAGAGCCTGGCTACTGTGATCGGACCGGGCAGGCCTGAGGATGATTAACTGTCTCAGACAGGCTCCAGCAGGCCTAGAGACGAGGAGACACAGAGGCTGCTGGGCCCCCCCCCACCAAGCATGCCTGCACTTGCAGATGATAGAGGGACGATGAGAGGAGCCTGTTCTCAGAGAGGCTCCAGCTGCTCAGAGGCCCCAACATGACTAGTATTACATTATTATTAATAAGTTGGGGCCTAGATGCTGTGCCTAGATGCTTGGGCCTAGATGCTGTGCTATACCCACTGCAGCACCCCTACACACACACACACACCCACCCACAGGCCCCAGCTGCTCACAGAGGCTCCAAAGACTCCTCTCTGTCCCCTCTTGTGGCGTGTGTGAGCCTGGGAGCATTACCCTGTATCCTGCTCCACTAAACTTAACCCAAATTAAACACGCTAATCAAACTAGCTAACACCCTCTATGCTAAACCCGCAACACAAAGTGTAACACCCCCTCTGGGTACCACCCCCCACCCAGACAGCCAGGCTTAAGCACCGATAGAGTGCACTGGTGCACTGTATGCCCCCATAAGCTAACCTCGCAAGGGTTAAAGCCTTAAGCAGAGCCGAAAAAATCTCAAACCCATGGTATACCCCTCACAGGTTCGTGTATGATTCCGGCCCTGTAAACCTCCAGGCGCTAAGTCAAAGAGTCATATGTGATGAACATGTAACAGACTGTCATTCTCCCATACTGCCACTAAGGGCCAAGAGTGAAAACCGCTAAGTCAAGAGTCGTATGTGATGGAAAATGTAACAGACTGTCATTCTCCCATACTGCCACTAAGGGCCAAGAGTGAAAACCACGCTAAGTCAAGAGTCGTATGTGATGGAAAATGTAACAGACTGTCATTCTCCCATACTGCCACTAAGGGCCAAGAGTGAAAACCGCTAAGTCAAGAGTGGTATGTGATGGAAAATGTAACAGACTGTCATTCTCCCATACTGCCACTAAGGGCCAAGAGTGAAAACCGCTAAGTCAAAGAGTGAAGTATGTGATGAACATGTCACGCTAGCTGCGGATTCACATCGATTCTGGCCTAATGACACTTCTCTCCAGCGGCGCAAGGAGTCACAGCGAGACAGGGGTGGCGGCGTTAGCGTCGAGGCGTCAAGAATTAATCTAGAATCTCGCGATCCTGGCGCTCTCCCAAACACACACACATTAGCAAAGCAGGCTAAGGCCTTGTAGAGGCCTACTAGCTACTGTGGCCGGAGACCCAGGCGGGGAGGCCTGGGGATGAGTGCTTTGTCTCAGAGCCAGACTCCAACTTGGAGCCTAGAGCAGGGAGAACACAGAAACTCGCTGGAGCCCCCCACCCAAGCACAGCCACACACCACACCTGCCATGGCCAGCGCCAGGTGATGAGAGGACAGTGAGAGGGGCCTGTTGCTCAGAGAGCTCCAGCTACTCAGAAAGAGAGGCCCCAACTTATTATTATTATTACATTATTATTATTAAGTTGGAGGCCTAGATGCTGTGCCTAGATGCTTGGGCCTAGATGCTGTGCTATACCCACTGCAAGCACCCCTACACACACACACACCCACCCACAGGCCCCAGCTGCTCACAGAGGCTCCAGACTCCTCTCTGTCCCCTGCTTGTAGCGTGTGTGTGAGCCTGGGAACATTACCCTGTATCCTACATCTAAACTTAACCCCAATTATTATTACTGCAGACAGGGCCCCAACCTCTTCCCTATCCCTTTTCCACAGCTAGCACAACCTAGACTCTGTTCTCTAAAATTAATTTACAATCGCCCAATCCTCCAGCTTAGGCTGGGGCCTTGAGAGGCCTACTAGCTACTGCTGACCTCTGACTTGACCCCTGATGCTTGGAGGCTTGGGGAAGAGTGCTTGTGCTCACACAGACTTGCAGCTACTCACAGAGCCCAAACTTAGGCCGAGGCCTTGTCAGAGCCTACTAGCTGCAACTTGATATAGTTTGACCCCTGGCGGCAGGGCACAGAGGCCCTAGGGAGACAGTGCATGTTCCTCCCACAGGCTGCAGCTGCTCACAGAGGGCTCAAGACTCCTCTCTGTCCCCTGCAGCGTGTGTGTGAGCCTGGGGCATTACCCTGTGTCCTACTCCACTAAACTTAACCCAAATTAAACACGCTAATCAAACTAGCTAACACCCTCTGTACTAAGCCCGCCTTAACCTGAAGTGGCAAACACCCCCCCTCGGTACCACCCCCCACGGACAGGCTTAAGCACCGATAAGTACTGGTGCACTGTGCCCCTTAGCTAACCTGCATGAGGGGTTAAAGCCTTAGCAGAGCGAAAAAAATCTCAAACCCATGAGTATACCTGCGGGTTAAGTATATGATTCCGGCCCTAGCAAACCTCCAGGCGTAACTCAAGAGTCATATGTAGTGAACATGTAACAGACTGTCATTCTCATACTGCCTAGGGGCCAAGACTGAAAAAGCGCTTCTTTCAAGACTCGTATGTGATGGAAGAAAATGTAACAGACTGTCGTTCTCCCATACTGCCACTAAGGGGCCAAGACTGAAGCGTAACTCAAGACTTCAATATGTGATGGAAAATGTAACAGACTGTCATTCTCCCATACTGCCACTAAGGGTGAGTGAAAACCGCTAAGTCAAAATTAGGTATGTGATGGAAAATGTAACAGACTGTCGTTGCTCCATACTGCCACTGAGGGCCAAGAGTGAAAACCGCTAAGTCCAAGAGTCGTATGTGATGGAAAATGCTAACAGACTGTCATTCTCCCCGCCTGCCACTAAGGGCCAAGAGTGAAAACCACGTAAGTCAAAAAGTCGTATGTGAGTAGACATGTACTAGCTGCGGTTCACATACGATTCTGGCTAACCAACACGCCCTATCTCCAGCGCAAGGTCCTGGCCGAGGCAGGGGTGAAAGCGGCCGTTGCGTCGGGCGTCAAAATTAATCTGGGAGTCTCACCCGATCCTGGCGCCCCTCCCCCAAACACACACGATGGCTGGCTGGGCCTTGTGAGAGGCCTACTAGCGCTACTGTGGCCAGACTGAGCAGGAGAGGCCTGAGATAGTGCTTGTGCTCAAGCGGGCTCGCTTGAGCCTAGGAGCAGGGAGAGACACGACTGCGCTGGAGCCCACCCAAGCACAGCCACACACACGCAGCGCGCGGGTGATGAGAGGGACAGAGAGGGCCTGTTGCTCAGAGGGCTCCAGCTGCTCAGAGAGGCCCCAACTTATTATTATTATTACATTATTATTATTAAAGTTGGGCCTAGATGCTGTGCCTAGATACTTGGGCCTAGATGTATGCTATACCACTGCAGCACCCTACACACACACACACCCACAGGCTAGCTGTCACAGAACTCAAGACTCCTCTCATCCCCTCTTGGCGTGTGTGGCCAGGCCTGGGGCATTACCCTGTGTCCCACCATCCTAAACTTAACCCCAATTAATACTGAGGTGAGAGGCCCAGCCTCTTCCCTATCCCCCTTTTCCACAGCCAGCACAACCTAGACTCTGTTCTCCCCAGAATTATTTACAATCTAACCCAATCCTCCAGCTTGGGCTGAGGCAGCGAGAAGGCCTGCTAGCCTGCTGACACTCCAGCTTGACTGATGCTTGGAGGCTTGGGAAGGTGCTTGTGCTCACAGACTGCAGCTACTCACAGAGGCAAACTTAGGCGAGGGCCTTGTCAAGGAGCCTACTAGCTACAACTTGACCTCTGAGACTGGCTTGGAGGCACAGAGAGGCCTAGGAGACGGTGCATGTTCTCACTACAGGCTGCTGACTGCTCACAGAGGCTCAAGAATCTCTCTGTCCCCTCTTGGCGGTGTGTGTGTGGGCCTGGGGCCTGTATCCTACTCCACTAAACAACCCAAATTAAACATGCTAATCAAACTAGCTAACACCCTCTGTAACACAGTAGCAG
>NW_025962256.1:0-18706 GCF_017589495.1 Alosa alosa
CAGACATACACACACAAACACATACGCCCTTGAGCAAAACCTGGCTCATCAATTCACTTTCATGCCTACCTCATGCCAAGCATTGCCGTAAAGCCCTTTCCAGTTGATTTATGTCAGGCCCACAACCCATGAAAACAAAAGAGATAAAAGAATTAGACAAATAAATCAAGCAACCTTTCAGAGCTCACATAGATTAACAGAGAAAAGAATAGAAGAAAAAAAAGAGAATAAGGTGAAACAAGAGAATGAATTAGAGGGAGGGAAAAGTCAAAGATCGGCGCTCGGCGAACAGATCGATCAATCAATCGTCGTCTGTCGATCGTCAAACCTGGTCAGATCCGATCAGGATCAAAGTCGAACTTGCGTCATTTCGACGTCGATTTCGGCATAAATGGCGGAGGTAAAGTAATAGGATGAGATTGGAGGGATTATGATGAGGTATTGAGGAAGAGATGAGACAAGTGTCCGGGGAGTGCTGATTGGAGCTGTGTTTGAGCTGGATTTGACAAATGCATACTACAGAGACTGTGGTAGTTGTAGATGTCAACTTGTGTTCCCTCATTATCACCTCTGTCTCTATGGCTCATGTTTCTGAATCTCTCTGCTTCTTTTATTCTTCTCATTGTCTTTTCCTTTTCTTTTTCTGTTGTCTTCTTTCAATGGTCATTTCTATTCCTCTTTTTATTTTCCTCTGTCCCGGAGCTCTGTCTATCTCTCAGTCTCCCATCATTTCTGTCCTCATTTTTTTACCTCCTCTCTCTCCTCCTCTGTAAGCCTCTGCACTCATCTTCACCATCTATCATATATATATATATATATCTCTCTCTCTCCCATTTACCTCACCTCTCTTGTGTTGCAAGCGTCACCGCAGTGTTACTCATTTATCGCATGAAGCGCCCGGGGTCTTTGGGCCCTTCCATATTGATTGTGTGTGTGTGTGTGTGTGTGTGTGTTTGTCTACCTATGTGTGTGTGGAGATGTGTGTGGGTGGGAAGGAGACAGGAAAGTGCGTGAGGCCTGCATAAACACCCCAACCTGCACCTTGTTCAACCAGTTGATTCCCTCATTGGATTGGGCAGACAGAGAATTGACTTTTTTGTGTGTGTGTATGGGTGCATGTGTGATGCATCATGTGTGTATGTGTGTGTGTGTGTGTGTGTGCATGATGTTGCTCTGTGTGTGTGTGTGTCTGTGTGTGGTGTGTGTCTGTGGAGCGGCGCCAAGTTGGTAATTTGGATTGCTGGTGCATAACTTTAAATGCACAGTCACTGCAGGCAGCAGATGGTATTAGCCTCAAGTGAGGTCCTCTCTCTCCATCTCAACTTCCTTTTTCTTTAATTCAATCTTTGGAATTAGCACTCAAACTCCTCTGTATATCTCTCTCTCTCACCTCATTTGGACTTCCTGCTCCCAGCTCCTTAAAACTCTTCCCCTCTCTCTCTCTCTCTCTCTCTCTCTCTCTCTCTCTCTCTCTCTCGTCCTCCTCATAATCCTGCTCACTCAATGTCCTTCTCCTGGGGATCCCTCTTTTCTCCGTCTCTGTCTCACTCTTCCTCATGCCTTCCTTTCTTCACTCACTCTCCTATATCCCTCACTTCTATTTTCTGAATAGTAATCGGGTTGTCAGTACAGCACACCCTCTTTAAGCTCCCTTTAATTCAGTGGCACTCACTTATGCTCCTCTCTCTCTCTCTCCCTCCCTCTCTCTCTCTCTCTCTCTCCCTCCCTCTCTCTCTCTCTCTCTCTTTGTGTCAGGTGGTGTGGAGCTGGGCATCAATGCTAAGGGGAGAAGCTGAAACACTGGTTTGAGTGTCTGAAGTCGGAGGGAAGAAAGTGGAGTGGCATGCACTTACACAACAAGGAGGGGCTCCTAGCAGTGATTAACCACACACACACACACACACACACACACACACACAGTTTTAAGTGCATTGTAAGTAAAAATAATAATGAGGTAATGGAGTAATAATATTTATATGCAATAACTGATAATAATGACACACTGATAATAATGTTTTATTAACAAATAATTATAAGCAAAATTCTAAAACTGTCTCAGTAAACAGAAAAAGAGCAGATTGAAAGAGAGCACAGCGTTATAATGATGATGCGTGAAGAGAAGTTGTCCTGACTTGTCCAAAGTGTTGCTGAAAGTTGCTCCCCACCTCGTTTTACTACCATTGCTTTCTTTTCCTTTTAAGCTTTTCACCGGTTGTTGTCTTTACATTTCTATATTGGACTGTACTCTGTCTTGTATTTCGGCCTCTTTGATCTGTTCAGTGTGATGTGTAAGAACTATTACACGAGTACCTACTGTGTTATTACCACCCTACAACACTATGTCCTGGTGGCTCAGTGGTATGCTTGTTTCACTACAGTTGTGGAGTGCGTGTTGGTGGCGTCAAACAAAAGCACAATGTCTCTCCTTTGGACCATGTTCATCTGTGTACCTGTTTGTACTATGTATAATCTGTCTCTCTCTGTGTGTGTGTGTGTGTGTGTGTGTGTGTGTGTGTGTGTGCCTGTGTGTGCTAGATGTGTATGTGTGTGTGTGTTTCTATTCAGAATCCCTGTAGCAAAGTGCAAAGTGGGACTAAAAGCACAAACGGCCTTCTCCAGTTGGGGAAATGGAATGAATCAATATGAAATGAACATGAATTGATTACCTTTCTGGGAAACAGGAAGATGGACAGACAGAGAGGGCTGGGGAGGAAATGGGGGGGAAGAGGAAGTCAGAGAGAGAAAATGTCTAACCTGGTCCAGGCTGCTTGGGAATGGGGAGTCTGTCTGTTTGGCAGAGGAATTTGCTGCCCAGCAAACCGACAATAAGGGACACCAGATTTGTGAGGCCAGACTGCGAGAATCCTCTTTCTCCATTTCCCCATTGTTGTGTATGGATGGCTCCTCAGGGGTTGGCCCCGTTTTGGTATGCTCAGATCGAAGTTACTCTCCTCCAGATAACCCCGCCCGAAGGGATCACTGGGGAGCTCCACGGACAATCTCTGATATTACTCACTGACAAACAATACCCGACCAGCCTGGCAATTACTGTGTGTGTGCGAGAGAGAGAGAAGAGAGAGAGAGTTTGTATTTCGTGTCGATTCTCTTTCACATGGCTTTGTGTGTGTTTCAGAGTAGGCACACTATGTGATGCTCTCTGTTGTGACTGAGGGTGTATTGTGCACAGGGTTTTGTGTCTTATTAGTGTGGAAATGTGTGTGTATGTGTGACAAGTGACAGCATTATTGTCTGCTAAACAGAGTAAATGTATGTGCCACTGTAAATGTGCGGTGAGTGCATCTACCAGCTGGTAACAGTAAGTTCGAGGGCAGGGCTTAGTGTGAGTGGACAAGCTTGCATCTCAAGTGGTCAACCTGTGAACTCTTATCTCTGGAATATGCTGGGGTGTAGGCACAGAAGCAGAAAGTCTACCGTCAGTACAGGTGGTAGATTCGAACTTCACCATACACACTCTATGCATTTCCTGATGGACAAAAGGCAATCTTGGGAGCAAGATCACAAAACCACAAAGGACTGGTGTCTCAGCCACCACCAACCCTGCTACCCATGAGTCCATCTCGGCTTACATTCGAAAAGCATGATGCAACTCTCCTGGAGTCATTTTGTACTAATCTACAGTATGTTGGTTTTGCTACGGGCTACAGAAAATAGTCAGCATAAGATCTCAAGGAGAGGAAACACTGTAGGATGAGCTGTCTCTGTGCTCTGGTAAGAATGTGTGTGTGTGTGTGTGTGTGTGTGTGTGTTACTTAATGGAAGAGCTGGATCTATCTCCGTCTCTATGCACTTAAACACACAGAGACTCCTGCTGGTACAACTGATGTAATGACCATACAGGCTGCTGTGATTAGACATGTTGCATGTCTTTTGAAATCCTATTTATAGTATTATTTAAATGCCTCGATGCTTTCTGGGTTTTGTGGTGCCATATTTTGCTAAATCTTGGAGAATGAGTAGATTATTTATTTATGGTATTTATTTTGGTCTCATCTATGTGGAGCAACAAAGCCTCCTTTACTTCTGTTGATACTGTTGTGACATTACCACGGTCATGCATAACAAAGAAGGATCTGCATACAGAGTGAATCCTTATGCCTTACTACAGAATAATGCTGAAATGTCAAATGCTATTCTAGCTGTTGCTGTTTTTTGTCATGCTTACTAATGTGTGTTGTTTGCTTTGAGGACAATTCAGGGCCAACTTGCTCCATTGTCTTAGCTTTTGAATACACCTGTACGGTACAATGACCAGGTATTGCCTCCTTTATGACAGTGGGAGGAAGGGTATCTAGCGCATAAAGGACAAAAAGTCAATTGGATGGCAAGTGTTCCCTTCAAAGCTTGTGTCTTGTCTATGTGGACAACGTGACTGCCATCGTGTGGTCGGTCTCTGTAATTGCGTCTTGAAATAAATTGAATGTGTTTCAATGGTGGATCTCGTTTCTGTATTTCGATATAAATGTCAGGAGAGGTCCTACCTATTTTGACCTATCTGTGAATGGTGGTGAACAGAAAACTGTCAAATCTAACTGTTAAGCTCAGCCATGGGGGTATTCTGATATTTATTGTAATGTTACAGCATAGTATTATACTACTGTATAACAAAAGACAAGTCACGTTATTGGGAGCTCAAGACTTGAGTTATTGCATTCCTCAAAGCTTTCCCCCCCTCTCAAATTCATGGCTGGGTCACCCTCCCCATGAAGGGGGCAGTTGGCCTGGATGGCTCCCACAGCACCAGGATGAAAAGGCTGCATGGCGAGCGAGGGAACGGTGAAGAAGAGGCGAGGTGGCGGCCGCGCCTCCATACTCAGGACAGCAATGGCGTGGCCCGGTGGCGGGCATCCGACAGGGCTTCTGAGCATGTCTGTCTGCTGGGAACATGCGCACAGGTTTGGCTCGTTAAAACTCCCCCATCCCTGGTGAAAGGACACAGAGGAAAGAGAGCAGGGGAGAGATGAATTGACCAGTACAAAGGAATTGCCCTCATCTTTTTAGTGACGTCTTGGGAATTTAACTAAACACTCTCTATCTTCACTGCACATATCTATACATGTTGTTCTTACATTGTTCATACTACATTCTGTTATTGTAAAGGTTACTGCTAATTCATTGCACATATTTATATTTAATATATATTACTGTAAATCGCACCACCTTCTTAACTGTACTACTGTTTACACTGCACTATACTGTATCTATATACTGTTTATGCACCACCTGCCTATACTTTTAGTTAGAGCAAAGTGCATTTCGTTGCCTTTCTACTTGTCGGCTGCACAATGACAATAAAGTTGAAACTAATCTAATCTAATCTAAATGTGAGTATAACCCAATGGATCATGATTCAAAAACAATCTGACTGAATAATGAGCTTGCAGACGGGTTATTTACATATTTTTCGGACAGAAGGTACAAAACTACGACAGGGCTCAAAGAAAAGTAGTGCTACATGGCATACACACACATACTGCACTTAAAATCCTAACCCAATCATTCAAGTCAAAGTTGATGTCAGTTTGAGTTTTGGCAGGTGACCTCTGCAACGGTGTTGGGGCTTACTTTGGCCATATGGCTTCCTTGGCCATTTCCTGGCCAGCACAGTGTCCGCCATCCTTTCCTCCTCCACTGCCTGCAGGCCTTTCAGGAGGGAGGACACAGGCACCATGATGAAGAGTCTGTTTCTGCCTGTGAGGAGAATGCTCCCACCTACAGGGCAACAGAAGGAGGAGTGACAGGGGAAGTGACAAGTATTCAAGCTAACAGGAATAGATTTCACATGATGATGAATCATATAGATATGCCTGAGCTGAAGGTGCAATTATTAGCTTCAGGTGTTTTAGCAGAACAGGTGGCACTGAACTTCACTGTTTATTTTTCTCTTTTGTCACATCTTGCAGGTTCAGAAACTATTGTGTGTATATAGCACTGTTCCACATGGTCACAGGCAGTAACCTTCGCTCAGCTGCTCGTATGTAACTACCTAAACTTCAAACTTATCTATCTTAAATCTCCTTGTTACCATCTACTTTCTCACGGATTTACTGGCTACCCGATTATATCTAGGTGAACAAACTCTTGCATAAGCTATTTGTTGCTTTCGAGGCTTTTTGGATTATCGGACTCTGTCAACGCCATCGCCAAACTTTTCTGTCCAAGCGTTAGCGTTAAACGTTAAGCCAGTATCAAGGGCTGCAAATAATACCGCCAAGGGAAACGATATCTGGAAGAAGAAAGCATCAAATTCCTTCTAACGTCTCTCAAAAACTAGTGACTCAATATAAAAGTGAGATCTTCTCGTTACGCACCGCTACCTGTGTTCGAGTTATCAAGGAACTGCACGATATATAAGCTGTTGCTAGCCAACTAGCAAACAAACGCTTAAAACAGTTGACACCGGGCGAGCCCTCGCCGCGACACGATGCCCTCCCCTCAGCTGTGCACCAGGCTGCGACTCATGCGCCCTTCTCGGCGAAAGATAGTGGAACTTCGAAGCCAGACAGCTTTACCTCCATCAGATTGAGAATGATGAACAGTTCCTCGACACCATTCTCTCCGTGAAATAACGTTACCTCTCTTACACACACAAATGCCAGATGCCCTGATTTCCTCTGTCCTCCTCCAATACTTTTAACCATGCCATGCACTAATGCAACTTCTGTCCCTGTTGCCTCCCTCGCCTCTGCTGAGAACCAAGCCTGCTCTGCTGGCCAGCTCCACTCCACACCAGCCTGAGCCATGGTAGAAGCAAGCATCACAAGCACGGCAGACGGTCTGGGCCGGCACTCAGGCCCAGCCCAACCTTATAACGATTGAAAATCGCTATGCCATTCTGACCGGGGATGAGGAGCCTCCAGCCCGAGACAACCATCCTGGTCCCTCCTCAAAGTCGGCCCCCGACCCCCTCCCCGACCTCATCAACCTCCACCCTGGTCATGCGGCAGTTCCATGGTTAGAGACCTCTGCATTCCCCATCATGTAGCGGTCCCTCCCAAGGTCTACTGCTTCCCTGGTGCCAAGGTCCTTGACATCCAGCAGAAACTCCCAAGCATCCTGGCCTCCGCCACCAAGGTCAACAACATCATCGCACACGTGGACCAAGCGACATCCAGAGATAAGCAGTCAGTAGCACTGCAGGAAAAACTACAAAACTCTCATCACCACTCTGATGGGCACAGAAAAAACGCTTTGTCATCTCTGGGCCTCTCCTACCTACAGAAAAGGTGCTGAGAGATGGTCCAGACTGTTCGATCTCCACACCTGGCTCAAACGCTTTCAGCTTCCCTAAGCATCCCCTATGTCAACAACTGGGGCTTGTTCTGGGAGAGGCTCAGTATGCTGAAGCGTGATGGTCTCCGCCAAACCAACATGGAGCCAGGCTACTCTCTGACAACATAAGCCCCACACTGAGACATTGACATTCTGTAGAAAATATTACAGATTCACGCCCCAGGTATTGATTTGAATGGCATTATACATGTGGGATGAGTCTGAGAATGTTTTCTGCAGGGGTAACATACAATACTACTACCATAGATCAGCTGTGTCATGCAATAGCATGACTTATGCTTATAGTTCTATTCCAACGTTGATTTCTACCCAACGATATAGTAAAAGAAAAGACAAAATGTAAAACTAGAAACCTAACAAATATTCTTTTTCCATACCTCAGCATATTCCTCAAAGCCAGAGGCATTTTTCAGCTAACATGGGTTTACTAAATATAGGTGCACTTACTACCAAAACCTTTGCAATCAATGATTTTTTATTAGTGAAAAACATTGGATTTCTGTTTCTTGTTGAAACCTGGTTGACTTCAGACAGCTAAGCTGTTGCGGTGAGACTTGTCCCCAAATGATAATTTCTTCCACTCAATTAGACAAAAGCAAACGAGGTGGTGGAATTGCCTCCCATTCTCTCAAAACAAATATAGTTGCACACACGAAGTCAACTTTTGGGCGGTCCGCCTCCTTTGAGTATATTGCCCTCACTCTGAAGGCTGACCCAGCTGTACTTCTATTAACCTTATACCGCCTCCTAAACTATGGACTGGCTTTCGACCAGTTTTCTGAACTATGTCGCTCATCATCTAGCTATGATCGGATAATTGTAAATGGCGACTTCAATATTCATGTCAATAAGACAACTGATGCTAAAGCCAGTAAGTTCCTAATGTGTTGACAGTTTAGAGCTAAAAGCAGCATGTTACAGGACCCACCCACAACCTTGGCAACACCTATATCTAGTCATTTCCAGAAGGATAGAAGTCACAGACTTATCAGTAAAATGATATAAATTTGTCTGATCATCTCATTGTATCTTTTAATATTGTACTACATACTCCAAAAAATTCATCCCTAAATTGCAATCAAATCACGACTCTTGGACATTAGAGCAGAACAGCAGTTCATAGCTCTTATAGACTCCATAAATTTAGATATTTTACATCATCCCATTGATCAAATGGTAGAGGCTCTCAATCGTGAATTAGGCTCTGCTGACACAGAGTGGCACCCTTAAAGACTAAAAAAAGGCCCTGTAGCAAACTGACACCTTGGATGAAGCGAAAATATCCATGAGTCTAAAAAAGATCACCAAGGAAAGCTGAGAGAACATGGAGAAAAACTAAGTTACAGGTTCACATTGCTTATTCTAAAAGAAAAAATTGCAAATTATAATAGAGCTATTCGAATGAGAGGAGGAACCACTTCTCTAAGGTAATTGCTGAAAACAGTGGAAACTCTAGGGTGTTGTTCTCTACCATTGATAGGCTATTGCATCAAAACACCTTTTGATACACTCAGTCAGGCATCCTCTCTAAGATCACCGAAGAATTTGCAGACTTCTTCAAAAACAAAGTCATTTCTATAAGGGAGGCTATTGGTAACACAAGTAATATGTTTGATAGTACACCCAAAAAACAGCCCCCAAAAATAAAGGTCCTTAGCACCTATTACTCAATCTGAGCTTGGTAAAATTATAACTCAAACCGCTCCTCAACATGTGTTTTAGATCCAATCCCTACTACATTCCTCAAAAAAAAGTATGATGGCTTAGCTCCCTTTTTCTCAAAGGTAATAAATACCTCATTAGAAACAGGTATATTTCCAACTGCTTTTAAAACCGCTGTTGTGAAACCTTTACTTAAAAAGTCAAATATTGACCATACCAATCTGAGCAACTACAGGCCTATATCAAATCTATATCGTTTTTGAGCAAAATTACTTGAAAAGTTGTTTGTAATCAGTTAAATACCCTTCCTCAACTAAAACAGTATCCTTGAAAAATTCCAATCAGGTTTTAGATCAAATCACAGCACAGAAACGGCTCTAGTAAAATAGTCAATGATCTCAGACTAGCTAAATGACTCAAACAAAGTCTCAATCCTTATTCTTCTGGATTTGAGTGCGACATTTGACACCATTGATCATAGCATCCTAATTCACCAACTACTTGCGGGTGGGTTCTCTGATAATGCTCTAAACTGGTTTCAAACCTACATTACTGGCAGAGATTTTATATCAGTCTAGGAGATCATGTATCTGAAAACATGACTTGCCTTTTTGGTGTGGCCCAGGGAGCTGCCTTGGTCCCCTGCTATTTTCTATATATATGCTTCCATTGGGAAACGCCATAAGTCAGCATAATGTAAACTTCCACAGCCACGCAGATGATACCCAATTGTATCTTCTGTGGAGCCAACTAACCCCAGATGGCCTTTGCTCCCCTCACTGCATGCCTAACCTCCATTAATCAGTGGATGAGCAAAAACTTTTTGAAACTAAATGATGACAAAACAGAGGTACTTCTGGTTGGACCAAAAACTAAAGCTAGATATTATTCTTAGTAATCTGAACTTGGCACACCAGGTCAAAACCAAAAGTAACAAGCCTCGGGTGTCATCTTAGATGCAGAGTTAAGTTTTAAGCCCCATATCAGTAAAGTTACTCAGACAGCCTATTTCCACTTGAGAAACATTGCCAAAGTGCGGCCCTTTTAACTCAACAAGATGCAGAAAAACTAATTCCACGCCTTTATCACTAGCAGGTTAGACTACTGCAATGCACTTTTCACTGGTCTTCCCAAAAACATCTAAAGAAATTGGCACTCATACAGAACTCTGGGCTAGACTTTTAACTAAGACTAAGAAGAGAGAACACATCACCCCTGTGTTGGCTGAACTGCACTGGCTCCCTATTCTATAGAATTGATTTTTTTGGTTATGTTAATTACTTACAAAGCTCTGAATGGCATAGCACCTTCATATATCTCTGAGCTTTTAATATCTTATCAACCACAAAGGAAACTTAGATCATCCAATTCTAATCTTTTAATCGTACCCAAAGTGCTCCACAAACAAAGTGGAGAAGCTGTGTTTATCCATTATGCCCCCCCCTAAACTATGGAACACCCTGCCTCTGTACATCAAGCAGGCGAAGTTCAGTAAATATTTTTTTAAAAGATCTGAAAACATACCTGTACAGGAAAAAGCTTTTAGTTAACTCATCTTATCCTGTAGACTACATTTTCAGATTATTCTACATCTGCTACTATTAGGGCGCAGCCAGCCAGAAGCAGATGGGCTCCCCTATTAAGTCAGGTTCTGCCTGGGGTTTCTTCCTGGAATATGGGAGTTTTTCCTTGCCACAGCTGCCATATGGCGGGCTTGTGGGGGTAAGAGGGTTAAGGCTGCCAGTCTTATGACGTCATTTTCTATATTTTTGATATGTTGCTTGAGTATATCATAAACAGCAAAGAAAGTGATTGATAATGACTGACTGACTATTATTGTGTTACATGCTTCAAAATGTAAAGCACTTTTGAGCTGCATTCTGTGTATGAAAGGTGCTATACAAATAAAGCTTTATTATTATTATTATTATTATTATTATTATTCATTTAGCTGGTTATTTTGTCCAAAGCCACTAACAAAACATTGAGAATAACCAAGGCCAAGTGGAGGGGCGTGACAAGTTGTGTTATTTTCAACACAGTCATTTTAAAAAGAGTGCAGATTTTATCTGTACCCACCCTCTCCTAGTGCTTCAGAGACTGATATGGACAATTTTGTCAGTACCACTGACAATGTGGACACACTCAGTGGGATTTCGTAATTTTGTTGCCAAAATGTGCCTCGATCCAAATTCCACCATTGGTTTGGTAATTTGTTTTGAATTATAGTAATTTCAAATTGACACCTGCGTTTGATTTTGTGTAAGAAAAAACAAAAGTTTGTGATAAAAATGACATTTTTGTGTTACACAGTTTATGCAGTATAACAGAAGCAATATGTTAGTTAGAAACAACACAAACTGTGTTGTCCCTATCGGGATAGAGAGATGTTAAAAACAACACAGGTTGTGTTATTTCCAACATTCATTTACAGTAAAGATGTATGGTAAGTGCAAGTTAAGTGTGTTAGGATGTAGGCTACTCGAAGAGCTAAGTCTAGATAGAACATGCTGTGGTATAACAACTGGCAGCTAACATCGGGTTGGATCTACAGATGAAATAGTAGATTGCATTGGAGCATGCTGTGGCAGTGCCAGATGCATTCTTCAGAAGAGTGCAATGATAGGAGGATAGCATATGCCTTTAAGAGAGAGCATTAAAGTGGGTGTGGAACCGGAGATCACTTTATAAGCCATCATCATTGGTTGGCTACAAGTAGCCAGTGGAGTTTGATGAGCAGTGGGGTAACATGTGCCCTTTGGGTTGATTAAAGACCAAGGGCGTGCCACTGTGTCCTGACCATCTGTAAGTGTTTCACCGTACATGTCATGAGGTCCATTACAAGGGTGCTGCAGAAGTTGAGGCACAAGATAACCCACGCCTGTACCAGGAGTTGGGTAGCATATTGAATTAGTTATGGACAAATTTTTCCTAATTGAATATTGCGAAGCGGCACGACCAGGCGACCAGGTAACGTGGTCAAGAAGGTCAGGTGTCATCAATCATGACACCCTACGTTTCCTCACAACCTTTGTTCCTTATTCATGAGGATATGTCTGAGAGACATTCAGAGATGTGTGTCGAGACCGGGGGGGTCAGCTAGGTGGGGAATGACAGACAGAGTTGTGTATCATCTGTATTGGTATCAGTGGTGAGAAAAGCCATTGAGCCAGTTATCAGACCCAAGGAGGTGGTGTAAATGACTAAGAGAAGTGTCCCTAGCACCGCGAGCCTTGGTGGTACCAGTCCAGGTGGTAAAAAGTGCCAAAGACTTACCTGGGCTCTTAGGCTGCTAAAGAAACTGCATTGAGAGCTTATACTGCACCATAAAGAGTCGGTTTGCATTGACCATGTCTCCATTTAGTTTTGTGAAACTGGCAGGACGGCTCTCCTGCGATCAAACTTTTCAACTTCCATTTTGCCTACAGCAGTAACAGGAAGAGTCAGGTCAGATGTCAGGTTACATTCATTCTTAAATTCTGGTCATTATTGTGACCACTCAATGAATGTATAGGCCCTATGTTCCAGACTCACCAACGCACAGTGTGACATCATGTTAGATGTGAGATGCATTAAAGGTTTTACACACAAACACATTCAAAGGACACTGACCAAGGAAGTAGACAGTGTTGACTAGGATCAGTTGATTGAAGGAATCCACAGAGTCCAATAACTTGGGGATTTTATTTTTTGTCTTCTCTGCTACCCAATCATTGATCATCTTCAAATTTTTGATCATTTCGCCAGTTAGCTTTGCTGGGGAAACCTCATAGAACTCCATTGATTGGTTGGATGAAAGCCTCACTCAGAATTTTGATCTAAAATGAAAGGATGTGTTTCACATCATTACTCATAGCATCTTTTGATACATGGATGCATTTTCTAAAGTGCAATTTCTTATATTTATTTATTTTAAGGTATACTGTTTTTAGTAAGCAAATTATGTTGTTTTTATTGTTAATAAGCTAAAGTAAATGTGCTTTTAGGAATTGTTCCATGATGTTGTAAACCTTGATTATAAAGATGTGAGAGGCCATGTCCAGAGACTCTGGGTGTCCCCTTCCAGGGTCTTCAAAGCTTTATGTGTGCAGGAGAAACCACGAGGAAGGCAAAAGACCATCCTCCATCATTTTCCGTGTGTCATCCGCGAAACACCTAAATGACAAAGAAAGAAAGAAAGAAAGAGCAAGAGAAACAGAGCTAGGTGTAAGAAACCCTCGAAGTCATTATTTTGTTTTTCCAAGAAACTCTTGTCAGCTTCAGCCAGGTTCCTCTGCTATTTAATGCCTTGCTTATGTAAACAGACTTGCGGCCCGATATCAGCCTAAATATATGAATTGAATAATAGCGATACTTTTTGCCGCCATCTCTATACCGCTCATGGCGTGATTGGCCCTTTATTCAACTAGATGTACGCAGAGCGTACAAAAAATGCCGCCCAGTCCAGCACATGTTTTCCACAAAAATAAGTCACGCTGAAAGGCATATATGATTCTAATCCGTCTCACTGAATTGCATTATGCACACTCAATTTTTGTTTATGTGCCTGTGTGGTGTGCATGTGCATGCATGCATATATGTTCTACTGTGGAGTATGTCATACATTAGGGGATTACTATGAATGTATGTGTGTCGGTGTGTATCTGTTTATGCACATGTGTGCATATGGAATGGGTTTATGACCCCTGGAGGCAAACATATCGCCAAAAATTGGTCATCCTAGGCCCCACGGTTCTCAAGATATTCAATAAAAACTGTGTCTGCCCTACCCTCCTCCTTTAGGACCAGTCCAGTGGGGGGCTACGATCCAAAACGAAAACGATGGTTCCATGTCCATGTGGGGTTACATGCCACCACCAAATTCGTGTACCCCGGTCTTTCAGTGTCCCGAATCCTTGTTGGTGTATGGTCACTAAATTTTACACATATATTATTTTATTGTAAGGCCCCCATGAACTAAAAGTCCAATTTAAACTTGGCATGCATTCGGAGGGTGTCATAATGATCCTACACTTTCAATTGTATTGCCAGTTTTGACCATGTCAGCCAGAGATATTGGGATAAACACCTAATGTTTTGCTTTTAATACAACTAGGTGAAGCTATATACATGAAACAAGTGGTAATGGGATAGGTTGACATGCCTTAAGCACCAACATACAAAAAAGGTGGACCCTCCTAGGCCCTCGGTTCCACAGAATATTCACAGGCTGTGTCTGCCCTACCCTCCTTTCCCTTCCCAATCCAGCAGGGGGGAGATACAGATCCAAAAGCAGCATTGGTTCCATGTTATCTGTATGTGGGGTTCCCACCAAGTTCCTCGCGTCGCTCGGTCTTACAGTGTCCCGGAATGTAGCCCGACCGAAATTTGGACATCACCAATAAGGACTAAACCTATATGACCGGGCCAAGCCAGCGGCGGATCATAAATACACATAAATGTAAGCAATAAACCGAGAGGCGTATGTTCCACTGATTTTAGAACAGCTAAGGGTCGTTGTTGTCAGCTTATACCTAACTTTTGTATGAAGATGTTAGCCCAGTACTGTAGAACAAAAAAGGTCAAGGTGTATGTTTGTATTTGGATTTTACAAGCGGCATCGGAACGCGATTCAGCCAATCATTATCAAGGACCAGAACTATCCCGTTTTAGAAAATGATTTCTCCCATATAAATAGTGCCTTCAATAACAGGCGCCTTTTCCATTCCATTTCACCAGTTCATCACTTTATCATTTGCCCTTTAATCTACTGAAGATAGCCTGGCCCGCCCGCGGCATCTCCGCTCATTTTTTAATTCACTGGAGATACCATTCTGGCTCCTCTTAATGCGTTTGTTTCCCTTCAGCCAGGATGGTGGGCAAGTCAGCGAAGAGGGGATGACGTTATTTTGAAATCAAAAGTGGCTGTGGTAAACAGTAGTAGCAATTCCTGCAAACATCAAATTTTTAGTTGAGGCTAGCCGATGATTTCAAAGGATTAACACAAAGTCTATGCCCATTACGATGCAAGGGTTGGAACGTTTCTCAATTGTTGAGTAACCAGACTCTCACAAAGCGAAACGTTTCCTGGTGAAGAGTCTGGTGACACCAGGCTAACTGAGGGCCGCGGCACACGGCGGGGTTTTTTGAAATCGGTGAGGTTTTGTTAACGGTTATGCTCGTATGTACCACCGGCAGCCGGCAGTTAAAAACCGATAAAACCGGAGAAGTGGACACCGCCCGGCTAACTTTGCTGGCAGTAGGTGCCTGTAAAGTGCCGGCAACTTTAACTTCGCACATAGCCCCACCTTCAACTCAGCCCACGCACTTCGACCTGACATGTTGCTTTGTCGAAACAAACCAAACCTTTTATTTATCATATTAAAATGTTTTCTTTCCCCCGTCATGATTTATGTGCACAATGTAGCCTATCAGCCTTTAGTGGCTAAAGAAGTTAGAAGCACACGTTAAGCTTAACTTAGTTAAACATTAGCTTACTGCATGTTAGTGTTTTCTCCAGTGGTGCTCAGACCCAATGCACGCGAGGCTAAGCATTTAAAATTTCACATAGCAGTCACATACCTTGAAAAATTAACTTTATTATGACGTAGCGAAATAGCTATAGGTTTAGTCAGATTTTTTTTTTTTTTCTTTTTTACGTCCAAAATTTCCACAATGATTCCCTGGACGCATCGAAAGACCGAGGGGTAGACAAAACTTGGTGGGCATGTAACCCATGGATAGCATGGAACCATCGTTTTTCGTTTTGATCTGTAGCCCCCACGCTTGACTGCACCTCCGGAAGGAGGGTAGGGCAGACACAGCTTTTCTGTGAATATCTCGAAACCGTAGGGTTTTAGAGGACCATTTTTTTGTATGTTGATCTCAAGGGGCCGTGTCAACCCATTCCATAACCATCATTTCATGTATAAGCCCACCTAGTTAAACACAAAAAAGAAAAATGAGGTGGTGTAATTGAAGGTATCTGTGACCTAACATAGTCAAAACTGCACAAAATTGGAAGTGTAGGATCATTATGACACCCTCTGTATGCACGCCAAGTTTTGTGGAATTCCGTTCATGGGGGCCACACAATAAATTAATTTATGTTACTATACACCAACCGGCCTGTAGGTGGTCGGAGACAGTTTTCTGTGAATATCTCGAACTCCGTGGGGCCTAGGAGGTCCACCTTTTTGTGTTGGTCTTGTAGGGGCATGTCAACCCATCCCATTACCCACTTATTTGTGTATAGCGCCACCTAGTTAAAAATTAAAAAGCAAAATTAGGTGTTTTCACCCTCAATATCTCCTGGCTGACAAGGTCAAAACTGCACGAAATTAAAAGTGTAGGATCATTATGACACCTCTGAATGCATGGGGGGCCTTACAATAAAATAATTTATGTGTACATTTAGTGACATACACCAACAAGGATTCCGGACACTGGAAAGACCGGGTACACAAAACTTGTGGGCATGTACCCCCCATGGATAAAGCATGGAACCCGTCTATTTCGTTTCATCTGCAGCCCCCGCTGGACTGGACCCCGAAGGAGGGTAGGGCGAACCTGATTCTCTGTGAATCTTTTATGGTATGTTGGTCTCAAGGGCCCACATCAACACAAGCTCATAATCACTCATTTGTGATTTGCCCCCCGGTAAAAATGAAAATCAGTAGGATTAAAAAGCCAAAATAAATGTTCATCATCATCATCATGGCTGCATTTTCCGGTATTGGCGTAATTAAGTTGTCCACCAGATATGATCGCTGCAGTGAGACGAATTTTGTTGAAGCTAAAAGTGGGTTGAAAACAATGGACTTTCATACATGACTGTATTTCATCAAGAATGTAACATCTAATAAGAAGGATAGGACGATGTTCACATGAAGTGTAATTCTATTTCTTCAGTTTCTAAATAAATCTGGAGGATGTTTATCGACATGCTTGGTTTTTACTGCAGGTAATGCTAATCTTGTATCAATAAGGACCTAGTAATGTTACCGCTAGTTGGTTGGCGCGATGGCATTTGATCATTGCATTTGTAACTATAAATGCGGTTATACTAAGCAATGTATAGCAGCACTGTTTGTATCTTTCGACTGTCATTTATTGCACGTACAGCAAAACTATTCTGTGCAATGGAAGATTTACCAACGTTACAATCGTCTGATAATAGTTTCCGTTTATACATGCTGACTGAGACGTTTCGCTATTTTGTTTGCGCGGCAGGGTGAGGGGAATCAGATGTGTGCTTGATTACAGCTTGAGTTGTAGCTCAGAAATTAAAAAGCACGTGTGGAAAGATCTAAACAATGACACTTCATTTCACTATGCTTTTAGCAAAACACCTTAAGCTACTGTGTAGTGGGTCCCATTTAGAAGTGGCTACTTATTCGCGCTTTCCTGACTCATGGAGCTTTGAATGTTATTACAACTTTTCGCTTACCTATATGACAGTTTAAGTCCGCTTGATACTAAGGCGAAGCTATTGGTTTCAAAGGAGATTTTATTTGTGTCAAGCATAGCATAGCCTATTGACACAATTTATGTTGTCAATAGGCTTCATTTTATAATCCTACTCAGCTTAGGGAAGCTAACAGCTTATTAGGATCTAGTTTGTTAGTTACCGCTTTTGTCATAACTCCCTGACGGCATTTAGTCAGCCAGAGCGCAGGCTATATCTCAATCGGAAAATTAAACAATATCGGGTGTTTATGGACTAGGCTGGGTGAACCCAGCCTGATCTGCCGCTATTTATTTTTTGATTTCAAAAGATTGAGCTATCTGGATGAAAGCCAGACTAGCCATGACCTCAGTTAAACAATGCAGGAACATGAATCAGCCTATATTTGCACTAACAATAATCTGACAAAAGTTTTCAACTTTGGCCCGTTAGAAATGTATGAACAGTTCAGCACGATTTCATCAAGGCCCATTTGAATATGTCAGTTATTTGCACCACTGGTTAGACAAAACAGCATTTCGCTTCAGACTAGGCTACTGTTACTAATTTGTGCATTAACAATAACGCTTTCACCATTGTTACTTAATTTGTGCATTGACAATAAAATACATGAACTAAAGATGACTAAAATCTTATGTAGAAGAAGAAACATTCACAAAAAAAATCCATCCATCCAAAATGACCTTGTTTTTGATAGCTGCTGAAAACGGCATGGAACTGACAGAGATGTTTTTGTTTAAAATACATAAAAAATATAAATAATAAATAAATACATTATGCTGATACCTTTTTGTTTTTCCCAAATACAATGTAGCCAAGCAGGTGGTGACCTTTCATCAATCCAGCTGCAATGGATGAACGTCCTGTGATGAACTGTCCACGATTGTTTAGAGATTTTTAGTTGTTTTATAACAATTCTACATCTTGGCTATTCTACAATCTATTCACCTTTTTCAGCACCAGTAGGGTACTTTCAGCAGCCGCACACACACACACTCAGGCATGCCAAACAAGCATACACAAAAGTTTCAAGAGTGGGGATGGAGTAAAATATGGACAAATTGAAGTGTGATTTATTTTCAGGAACGATGTGAATAGGACTGAGCGGCGGAAACATTTTGTATCGCCATGCGTACATCTAGTTAGTTTAACAGCCAAATTGAAACTGAATTGTCTGTAGTCTCCTTTATTTCATGCGACGCTTAACCAGAGCAATTCTATTAACGTTAGACATTCTCTGCTTAACAAACTGTTTCAATGTTTTCTTCTACGCCATTCACTAAAATG